>NC_057802.1:196880466-196895990 GCF_018294505.1 Triticum aestivum
ACCCCGACCCGGCACCCCGACCCGACACCCCGACCCCGAGACCCCGACCCCGAAAAGGTGTTCTTTGGCCTTCCAGAAGCCGACGGGGTCATATATTTGTGAATTATTAATTAGGTCATATATCTTTCGATTTTGTTATGAAAAACATCATATATAAATGTGTTGATCGGGTAGTTTTAAATGTGCAGTTGTTTCATCGCTGCGAGGTTTGGTGTTCGACGACCTCGCCGTGCGTTTGACGAGCTCTGCCCCTTCGTTCGTGGGTGAGCACAAATGACATGTCCTCCTCCCCCATTAATTATTTGATCTATTCCGATGAAACTTGATAGCTAGATATATATGTGTCTTGAATCATCAGTATGCGTAACCAATATGTGTCTCCCGTTCGAAAGCGTCATAGTTATAAATATGCATGCATTTGCATATTTATAACCTTGATTCTTTCGAATTGTCCAACGCTATCCATGGACAGCCCGAGTATGTTTAGATTGGGTTCGTTTTCCCATATGCTTTGCTCCGGATCCGACGCATAAATTTCGTCAGTGCCTCCCCTGTTGTTCTCCGGGTACACATCCTCTCTGTTTATTGCAGAGACGTGTATCAGGAGAACAGCGGGGAGGTGCTGCCGAAATTTTGCGTAGGATCCGGGGCATAGCATGGGAAAATGAACCCAATCTAAACATACTCGGGTGGGATTAGGACCTATCATTACCTATTAGAGTGTAGGTTGCATGGACGTAATAAAATTGACAAAGTAGATCAACTGATGAATACAAACATGGTGAATTATATATATATATATATATTTGTTGTGTGTCTAGTAGCTCTGAAAGTCAAGATGAGTGATCGTGCGTGGATGTACACCGGTCACACTGGTCAGAACAAATGGAGCATTGAATGGTTCACAAAAACCAAGGGGTTTGTGCGAGCCGCATTTGCAAATGGCCAGAGGAAAACCTGGTGCCCCTGTTTACGGTGCGGCAATTGGGAAAAGAGGACAGAGGCTGAAATGGGAAAACACCTGCAGAAGAGTGGTTTTACGCCCGATTATACGGTGTGGACATTTCATGGTGAGTCTGCCCAACGTGACCGAGCTGAGGTGGATCGTCGTCGCACCGACGAGCATGGTACCGGTATGGAAAACATGGTGCAAGACTTTGATGATGCTCGGGATTCGGACGAGGAGATGGAGGAATCTGCAAAGGCCTTCAATGAAATGTTGGAGTCTTCAAAACGTCCGCTCCATGAGCACACTGAGCTTTGTCAGTTGGATGCCATCTCACAAGTAATGGCTCTGAAGGCTCAGTTCAACTTGGGCAGAGAATGCTACGATGCAATGATGACAGTATTTGGACGCTTTCTACCCAAAGGTCATGTAATGCCTGCAAACCTGTACCACTCGGACAAAATCCTCCGTGCACTGAAGATGCCCTATGATAAGATACATGCCTGTGAGAAAGGATGTGTCTTGTTTAGGCTTGACTATGCGGACTTGAACTGTTGTCCCATTTGCAAGTCTTCCAGGTATGTTGTGGTAGACAACGGTATGGGTGAGAAGACACGGAGCAAAATCCCCGTTAGTGTTCTTCGGTATATGCCAATCGTACCAAGACTTCAACGTCTTTTCATGGTCGAAGAGACGGCCAGACAGATGACATGGCACAAAACGGGCAAAAGAACCGAACTAGATGCAGATGGGAATCTGATGATTGTACACACATCGGATGGTGTTGCGTGGAAAAAGTTTGATGAATTACATGCTGACAAAGCGGCAGATCTGAGGCATCCTCGAGTCGGCATCAGCACGGATGGGTTCAGTGTGTTTGGTATGACGGCAGCCCAATACAGTTGTTGGCCCGTATTTGTCTTTCCACTCAATCTCCCCCCCCCCCCGGACAGATTATGCAAAGAAAGTACATTTTCCTGACGTTGATAATTCCAGGGCCCAACTATCCGGGGAAAAATATGAATGTGTACATGCAACCGCTTAAGGACGAATTGCAAGAAGCCTGGGATAATGGGTTCAAGACATACGATGCCTATAGCAAACAGAACTTCATAATGCGTGTCTGGTACATGTACTCGACGCATGACTTGCCGGCGTATGCGCTATTCGTTGGCTGGTGTGTGCATGGAAGGTTCCCGTGCCCCACATGCAAGGGAGCTCTTGAGTTTCGTTGGCTTCAGGCCGGTCGCAAGTTTTCTTGCTTCGACATGCATAGAGAGTTCCTGAATCCTCGCCATAAGTTCAGGAAAGACAAGAAGAACTTCATCAGAGGTAGAGTTGTCAAAAACTCTGCACCACATGCATTGACAGGCCAACAGACCCTGGATCAGTTAAACGCTCTCGAGCCAGATCCCGAGCGTCCAGGGTACTTCAAGGGGTATAATTCTAAGCACGCCTGGACTCACAAAACATGCTTATGGGATCTGCCTTACTTCAAAGACCTCCTTTGCCCACACAACATCGACGTGATGCACACTGAGAAGAATATCGCCGAGGCACTTTTTGGTACATTGTTCAGCATAGATGGGAAGTCAAAGGATAATACTAAGGCTAGAGTCGATCTGGAGGCGCTATGTGATAGGCCGTTACAAAACATGAAAGAACCGAAAGGAAAGCAGAACTGGACGAAGCCAAAGGCATGGTTCAATCTTGGAAGGCCGGCTATGAGGGAAATTATCTTGTGGGTGAAAATGCAGTTGATGTTCCCCGATGGGTATGCAGCGAATCTACAGAGGGGAGCCAGTCTTGATAAATTGAAGATATTTGGTCTCAAGAGTCATGATTGGCACATATGGATTGAGCGGGTAATGCCGGTGATGTTGCGTGGCTTCATCCCTGAGGATGAATGGCTAGTACTGGCAGAACTCAGCTATTTCTTCCGTGTTCTTTGTGCGAAAGAACTATCGCCTGGCGTGCAAGAAGAAATGGAAGAGTTCGCGCCGGAGTTGATCTGCAAGTTAGAGAAGATCTTTCCACCGGGCTTCTTTAATCCAATGCAACATTTGATTTTGCATCTCCCGACCGAGGCAAGATTGGGGGGGCCCGTGCAAAATCGTTGGTGCTACCCAACTGAGAGGATGCAGAAGACGCTTCGACAAAAATGTAAAAATAAACGTAGAATTGAAGCATCGATGGCTGAGACATTCATCACTGAGGAGGCGGCAAACTTTGTGACAGCACACTACGAAGCCAAAAATCGTCATTTGCACAATCCGAAGCCTCGGTACAATGCTGACGACCCTAAAAAGGGTGGATCCAACCTCAGCCTATTCAAAGGGAATCTCGCACCAGCCAGTGTTTCAAATCCAGTATCTTTGGATAACGAACAATGGCGGACCATTTCGTTGTATATCTTCAACAACCTGATAGAAGTGCGGCCGTACATCGAGTAAGTTCTCGGTACATAGTTTCGCAACTTCTATTTCCTTTGAACTACTCTTATTCCTGGATATTTCATACAGTCGATACGTCGCCTTATTCTCGTATGGAGCGGTGATCCAAAAGGATTCTGTCGAAGAGTATGAGCTTCTCGCAAAGCAAGCTGGCGGCTATCCCGGTTTTATCTCTTGGTTCAAACAAACGGTAATTTCTATTAGACTTGTAGGCTAATTTGTAGGCGGTTATCCCGGTTTCATTCGCTAATTTGTGCGTAATGCAACAATCCTTTCATATTAAACTTGTAGGCTAATTCAGAGTCTATGGACGCCGAATTGAGACAAGTCGCTAATGGTTTTGACTATAAGGTCCGTTCATTTGACAAATACGACATCAACGGGTATCGCTTTCGTACCTATGGCAAAGAGCTATCTATGGCCGACCGAAAGTCTACAAATTGTTGTGTATCTGCTATCGGCGAAGGAGGTACCGAGTATTATGGGAGAGTTGAAGCAATTTATGAACTTCTATTCTATGGTGAAAACCCACCGAATGTCGTAGTCTTCAAATGTTATTGGTTTCAGCCGAAGGAGACTAGAAGAACTCATGAACATATAGGGCTAGTTGAAATCAACCAAAGCACCCATTTAGATGTTCCTGATGTCTATATTACGGCTCTACAGGCGACCCAAGTATTCTATCTACCGTGGGCCTGCCAAACTAATCCAAATCTGAAAGGTTGGGATGTCGTTTATGAAGTGCCGCCACGTGCTAGACTATCTCCCCCAAAGGAAGAGGATTATGAACCTCACATTAACCCAGACACATATGAAGGAGAATTCTTCCAAGAGACTCGTCTTTCCAAAAAGCGTTTCAAGAACCGCTATACTTCACCCCAAAACATTGAAGTAGACAGTGACAGTGAATCCGACATCACCCCAGAGGAGGAACAAGAAGAGCCGGAACAAGAAGAGGTTACTGCTGCGGATGACCTGTCATTGCTTGACCGATTACGTCAAGGTGGCCTTGCACATGTTGATGCCACTGAACCCTATGAGCCCGTCATTGATTATAGTGATGATGATGATTATGCATTTATTGATGATACCGATCGAGATTATTAGTAGTGTCAGGTATTAAATTTTTTAATGTTGTACTTGATGATGATACACTTAAGTGATACACATATTATTATTCATGTCGGTATTTTTTTATGTTGTACTAATTTCGTTTACTGTTTGTCATGGCAGGTGTTGAAAGATGGTGGGCGCTGGTCGGGAGCGCGCCAAGGCCCCTTCTTCCTCGGCGCGTGGTCTGAGGTCTTCGATTCCAGACGTACCTCTTCGCCGAGCGTTGCTGGACAGTATGTCCACACCGACGGGCCCTTCTTCGTCCACCGCGGTGCCCAGCAGGGGACGAGGTAGGAAGAGAGGAGGTGGGGCACGTGGTCGCAGGAGAGGAGGTAGGGTGACTGCTAGGGCGCCTTCCTCGCGGCCACCCCCAGCTGTTTCACCCGAGCACGTGACTGCTAGGGTGGACTCGTCCGAGGAGGAGGCTACACGGACTCCGGTCCACGAGCCTCCGGTCCATGGGTCTTGGGCCCACGAGCCTCGGGTCGACTGGCCTTCGGCCCACGAGAGTTCGGCCCACGAGACCCCGGAGGAGCACACGTCCGGATGGGGTACCTGGCCGGATCAGCCCGAGGAGCCGAGTGGCCATGCTGATGATGCCGGGGAGCCGACTGATCTTGAGGAGGAGGGTGGCACCGTCTACCAGCGTGGTGCTACACGGCTCCCGTCCGTGCCGGCGACCCGCGAGCAGAGGTGGTTGATCTTCCCTGATGGGGACAGGTACGTAAGTGCATTTAATATTTTTGTACCTTCTGCATTCACGTTTCTTCAAATAACTAATGCGTTGGCCTTGTCATGCTGCAGGGGTTGGGACCACCATCATAGTGTCCGCCGGCCCAACTCCGTCCTTGGAGTTCTTGGCCGGCAAAACTTCCCGGGGTTTTTCACGTTGCCTGGTGAGGGTCGGCTTCCAGAGCTTGGGTTGAGCTGGGAGCACTACGTGGCTGCCCCGGCCCCGCCGGATGTCATTATCGACGGTGTCGTGTGCGACACGAGGGCAAACATGGTGATCAGGACGTTCTGGGTAATTTCTCCTTTACACATTTCAAAATCTTCAACTAGCTAGTTATTAATTGTACTAATCAATATTGTCTCATTTGATTGCAGACATTCTACAGGTGTGAGGAGGGACACGAGGAGGACTGCGCAAATGTTATCCAGAACGTCTGCAAGCGCCTACTCCAGAACTTACGGCACGAGGCTCGGGTGCAGGCTGTTCGAGACTACTACGCCTTGCGTGGTATCAAGAAGACCAAGCCGGCGTGCCGCGATAAGTTCCTGAGTACGAAGCAGTACATGAAGGTAATTCTTAAGGCCTTCTACTTAAGTTCCTTCATTTAGTAATTCTTACTAAATGGCTCGAGTTTCTATTTGCTAACTTAGGCGCCTCCGAGATGGTGTGCGGATCGGATGGATTGTTGGGAGGTGTTGGTCGATGAGTGGTGCTCACAAGAATGGCTAGCCCTCCACAACCAGGCGAAGGACAAACGTGCCCAAATGGAAGGTGTGCCACACCATCAAGGCAGCTCCAACTTATATCAGTTCGGGCGCAACTGGGTATGTGGTTTGCTTCATGATTCATGCAATTGATTCATCATGCTAGCTTGAGCCCTTTAATTACTAATTTTCATTGTTTCTCTCTTTCAGGCACGCCACAATAAGGCGGATAAGGTGCCAGAGGTGTACGACCTGTATGCCATGGCCCACACTGGCTCTTACAAGAAAGTCAAGGCTTTCTCTCAGTCTGACCTCGATGATGCAAACAACTTCACCAACATCTCCTCCCACAACAAGCTCATGAGATATAGAGATGAGGGGAAGGCGAGGAAAGGGGAGGACTTTAACCCGAGCCAGGGTCCCATTGATCCAGAGCTGGTGATGATATCTGGTGGCGGGAGGTCCCATGGCTCCATAGCCATTGGAGATGGACTTATCCGTTGTCCTAGCACTCTCCCGGAGATCAAGGCACGCCAGTCGAGCTCCGCTCCTGAGATAAGGCCTCGTGAACGGCCAGTGCAACTCGCCATCAAGGTTAGTGATACGTACTCAGCTATCTTTCTCCATTACATTGTGTGCGCTTCCATCAATGATTACAAATGGTCATGTGAGTGGTGTTGCAGGCTGCTATACAGAGTGAGAGAGATAGAACGGAGAAACTTCTGGCGGAGGCGGCGGAGAGGCAGCGGGAGTTGGAGGAGAGGACGACAAAGATGATGGAGGAGGAGAGGGCACGGAATGACATGCAGGCAAGGGCCATGTACGAGCTCCTTGTGGTAAGTTTCTTCTGCAGATTAGCCAAAACATTCATGTAGTGTTTGTCTCATTACTAACTAGTATGACTGAGTCGTCAAAACCAAATGTGCAGTCTGTGTGCGAGAAGACCGGTCAGACCGCTCCGCCGATGCCAGTGATTGCTCCTGGAACCACGGTGAGTTTAATTTGAATGGACATTACTTGCTAGTCTTAACATTTGAGTGTCATAATGCTAACGAGACATTGGAAATGATCTTTGGTGCAGCTTAACTCCAGAAACGCATCGCATGATCCTTCTCCAGCTACCGGCACTAGCCAGCCCGCTCCTACACCTCCCTGATCACGGTAAGTTTCTCTAGTGTTTTGCTTAACAAATGCATAAAGACCTAGACTTAGCTTTATTTCCTCCAATATGCTTACCATAATGACCTAGAGTTAGCTTCTTTTCCTCCAAAATGACTTAATAAGCTTACTGACCTCATAAACCATCCATTTTACCTAAGTTAGCTCTAAAACGATATGTACTTAGCTTACTTATGTCAAAAATTGCATAATTAGCTCATAAACGACCCATTTCACCTAGGTTAACTCATAAATGACCCATTTCACCTAGGTTAGCTCATAAACGACCCATTTCACCTAGGTTACCTCATAAACGACCCATTTCACCTAGGTTAGCTCATAAACGACCCATTTCACCTAAGTTAGCTCAAAAAGATCCATTTCAACTAAATTAGCTCATAAATGATCCATTTCACCTAAGATAGCTCAAAAACGATCCATTTCAACTAAATTAGCTCAAAAATGATCCATTTCAACAAAGTTAGCTCAAAAACGATCCATTTCAACTAAGTTAGCTCAAAAACGATCCATTTGACCTAAGTGAGCTAAAAAACGATCCATTTCACCTTAGTTACCTCAAAAACGATCCATTTCAACTAAGTTAGCTCAAAAACGATCCATTTCAACTAGGTTAGCTACAAAATGACCCATTTCACCTTACTTAGCTCAAAAACGATGCCCTTCACCTTAGTTAGCTCATAAACGACCCATTTCAACTAAGTTAGCTCATAAATGATCCATTTCAACTAAGTTAGCTCATAAACAACCCATTTCAACTTAGTTAGCTCATATATGATCCATTTCACCTAAGTTAGCTCATAAATGACATATACTTCTTGTTCTAGTCTTCTTCTTGTTCTAGTCACCTATTTCTAACTTTCTTATTTACCATTTTGCAGATTTCATTCACTTGATGGAAGCTAGCTTGCTATGATGGAGTGCTTGCTTTTCCTCTGATGAAACTTTGCATTGTATCTAGCTTGCTATCTTCATGACACTTTGCATTGTAATATATATATGGATGGAACAATGTGTATGGATGGAACTTCCTTATGTATGAACAATGTGTATGGATGAAACTGATGTGATATGTGATATGAAACTTATGTGCTAGATATGTGTTGGATATGTGCTGGATATGAAACTTATATATGTGATATGTGCTGCAAATTGTGGGATTTAATAAAAAACAGAAAAAACAGACAATATGCAGGCTCTTTGCCGTCTGCCGCGGACGGCAAAGAAGCCACGTGGCAGCCAACTGTGCTTCCTGGGAGCTGACCCATTTGGTCAGTTTGCCTACAGTGGCAGACGGCAAAGACTTTGCCGTCCGTGGCAGACGGCAAAGAACCTGCACTTTGCCATCAGTGGCGGACGGCAAAGAACCTGCCATCTAGTGACGTGTAGATGACATCATAAGGCGGACGGCAAAGACCAAAGGCTCTTTGTTGTCTGCGGCGGACGGCAAAGGTCTGCCGTTAGCCACTTAACGGACTGACAGCGCAAATATTGCCGTCCGCCCTCTTTGCCGTCTGCCGCGGACGGCAAAGAGCCTTTGCCGTCCGCCGCCAGGAAGCAGACGGCAAAGCGGCTGTTTACCGTAGCCTTCTTTGCCAGAGCCTTTTGCCGTCCGCGGCTGACGGCAAAGGTCTTTGCCGTCCGCCTTTCGAGCCTTTGCCGTCCGCCATGGCAGACGGCAAAGTAGCTGTTTCCTGTAGTGCTTGCAACCAACACGATAAAGGGGTTGTCAATCCCTTCATGGCCACTTGCAAAAGTGAGATCTGATAGAGATGATAAGATAATATTTTTGGTATTTTTATGATAGACTAAAAGTAAAGAAAGCAAAATAAACAGCACCAGAAATAGCTTGTTGACGGGAGATTAATATGATGGA
Source organism: Triticum aestivum (assembly GCF_018294505.1). Lineage (NCBI taxonomy): Eukaryota > Viridiplantae > Streptophyta > Magnoliopsida > Poales > Poaceae > Triticum > Triticum aestivum. Next base: position 196,889,468 of record NC_057802.1, read on the forward strand.
AAATAGACCTGGGGGCCATAGGTTTCACTAGGGGCTTCTCTAAAGATAACATTAGTATTACGGTGGGTGAACAAATTACTGTCGAGCAATTGATAGAATTGAGCATAGTTATGAGAATATCTAGGTATGATCATGTATATAGGCATCACGTCCGTGACAAGTAGACCGACTCCTGCCTGCATCTACTACTATTACTCCACACATCGACCGCTATTAAGCATGCATCTAGAGTATTAAGTTCATAAGAACGAAGTAACGCTTTAAGCAAGATGACATGATGTAGAGAGATAAACTCATGCAATATGATATAAACCCCATCTTTTTATCCTCGATGGCAACAATACAATACGTGTCGTTTCCCCTACTGTCTCTTGGATCGAGCACCGCAAGATTGAACACAAAGGTAAGCACTTCTCCCATTGCAAGAAAGATCAATCTAGTAGGCCAAACCAAACTGATAATTCAAAGAGACTTGCAAATATAACCAATCATACATAAAAGAATTCACAGGAGATTCAAATATTGTTCATAGATAATCTAGATCATAAACCCACAATTCATCGGATCTCGACAAACACACCGCAAAAGAAGATTACATCGAATGGATCTCTAAGAGAATAAAGGAGAACTTTGTATTGAGATCCAAAGAGAGAGAAGAAGCCATCTAGCTAATAACTATGGACCCGAAGGTCTGAGGTAAACTACTCACACATCATCGGAGAGGCTATGGTGTTGATGTAGAAGCCCTCCGTGATCGATGCTCCCTCCGGCGGAGCGCCGAAAAAGGGCCCAAGACGGGATCTCACGGGTACAGTAGGTTGCAGCGGTGGAAATAGGGTTTTGGCTCCTCCTCTGATGTTTTCGGGGTACGTAGGTATATATAGGAGGAAGAAGTAGATCGGTGGAGCTACGAGGGGCCCACGAGGGTGGAGGGCGCCCCCCTGCCTCGTGGCCTCCTCGTTGATTGCTTGAAGTCTACTCCAAGTCCTCTGGATCACGTTTGTTCAGAAAATCACGTTCCCGAAGGTTTCATTCCGTTTGGACTCCGTTTGATATTCCTTTCCTTCGAAACACTGAAATAGGCAAAAAAATAGCAATTTGGGCTAGGCCTCCGGTTAATAGGTTAGTCCCAAAAATAATGTAAAAGTGTATAATAAAACCCATTGAACATCCAAAACAGATAATATAATAGCATGGAACACTCAAAAATTATAGATACATTGGAGACGTATCAGACCGAGATCCATATCGGTGGATCCGATTTTTTTGGGTTTGGCTGTGGCATTGTCCAGATGAACTAGATCGGTCTAGATATGTAAGTTTTGGGTGGACCGAATTGAAATGTACGGTTTTGGACATATTTGGATAGAGAAAGTGGTTGTGGGTTTTGGAGAAATATCACTAAGCGCTTGAGCAAATAGATCATTATCAAAAATAGCATCCCCTTTTAATAGTACTGTCTTTCCTATGGGCTCAATGTGATCTTGGATCACATAACCAGAAATGTAGAGTCTTGAGCTCTTGCTAATCCATGTCCTTAGCATTTTGAGGGGTCCACAATCACTAATCCTTGCCATGCCAATCATTGGACTTCCTAAAATCTTTAACTTGCATAGATATTAGCTCAATCAGATATATATTGTTAGGAATTACCAAAACCACCTGGGGATTAGTTGCACTTCCAAATCCACACATTTCTTCCACATAGATTAAGTGCATATCAGGATGTACCGTTCCATCTCCTGCATAAGGATTAGCTAGCAGTTTCTCTAACATACCCGAAGAAATCTCATAATAAATATTTTCGGTAGGTTCAGTTGGTTGAGGAGAAACTCTTATTGCTTTCGGTCGAGGTGAAGATACCCCGAACAAACCCCTCAAAGGATTATTTTCCATAGTGAAGAGTGATAGTAAATTTCATCAGGTAATATAAATGTTTCCTTACAAAATTCCACTAACCAAAGGCTCTTCACTCCCTGAAAACGGTGCTAGAAAAAAGTCTTGACAGTACAAAAAAATACACTTCCGTGATGATACATGTTTGTCACAGTAGGTCACGTTTTCTGTCATGCATGTACATCCATGATGATTTTATGACGGAATCAAGATAGTCATACCTGTGTTGTCGTAGAAGTGTTCCACGACATTACCAAAATTATCATCATGGAAGTGTCCACTTCCATGATGATAAATCGCGTGTCATAGAAGTGCTTTCGTTAAGGGTGACCGACACGTGGCATCCATCGTAACAGGTTGCCGTTAAGTTATCGGGTCCGGTTTTGGACCCGATAACCCGTTAACAGCCCGGACCAATGGGGATTTTCCACGTGTAAAATTCTCATTGGCCAGAGGAAACACGTGTTGGCTCACCGTTGGGACAGATGTCATCCACTCATTGGATAGGAGGCGCCTATGATACATCGACACGTGGCACGGCCCAACAGAGGCCCATTCCGGCTAAAAGGCCGGCCCGTTTGACTTGGTCAAAAGGTAATGGGCCGTCCCACGGAAAGCCTGTTAACGGCATGTTCGTATATAGCCCATTTACGGCTCGCTAACTCCCGGCCCATTATGGCCTATCGAATTTAAGCCCAGTATGCCCAGTAGGTTCATCTGGGCCGTCCAATATGATTCCAACCCATTCTAACTTCTGGCCATGTATGGCCCATGATGTCTTTCAGCCCATATGAGGCCCTTTGTTACTCTCGGCCCATTAAAGGCCCGAGATGAAACTCGCCCATAATGAACAGTGTATCGCTTTATACCCATTAACGGCCCATTATTCCGTCGGCCGTTTCCAGCCCGTGTTAACTTTTGGCCTTCTAAGGGCCCATTTATTCTTGGGATCATTTCTAGAATTTGGTTAGTTATGGCCCGTTACTGGCCTGTTCCGTTTGTGGGCCAAATTCAGCCCGTGGTTACATTCGGCCCGTTTCTGGCCCATTAACCGGTTAGGATTTTTTCATAGATTTATCAAATATGGCCTATTAACGGCCCGTTATGGTCTATGAATAGTACAGCCCATGTTTGGCGAAATGATTATATGCCCGTAGAAGGCCCATGGATCCTACGGCCCGTAGAAAACCAATGGATCCTACGGCCCGTAGAAGGCCCATGCACTACTGCAGGATGCTGCTAACGCGACGCTATGATCAGAGACCCTTTGACGAAACTATGATGCATTAATCGCAAACGGTGATGTAAAAAACCATCAAAAAAGATGCAAAACGTTTGCGATGGATGATACATCAAACACGCTTCAGATTTTAGTTGTGTGTGCGATGAGGGGCATACGGTTGATCTATACGAACTGTTTGCAATGAGACAGAACAACAGAAACGGGCAGCCAGATTAAGGTGTGTGCGATATATGGCATACATTTCACTGCGATGAACCATTTGCGATGATTGAGGTGAACACAAGCAATTCGACGTAACAAGATGTGTGTGATACCCGGAAAACAGGTCGGTAATCAGAATTGTGTGCGATCATTATAGACTGCCCATACGGTTTTTTGGTGAAGTGTGTGCTCATCAGGGCACACAGTTCAACAAACCAACCCATGGGCGATAATGTAGAAGATCTCTCTTGAATACATATTACTAACCGTCTGCGATGAGATTGACAGGATAAACAGAGTTATATACAGTCTGCTTAATTTAGTCCTTCTTCTTGTTGTTGTTGTTGTTGGATGGCCCCGCGACATCGTCTTGGCGAGAACACTTCTTGCCGCTGACTGTTGGCTTTTCATCGCCGCCGCTGTCGTCATCGCCGTTGCTGTCGTCGTCGTCCTCCTCCTTGTTCGACCATTCCTCCTCATTATCATCGTCGTCCTCTACTTCGTCCTCCAACAGCTCCTCGTCCGTCTGGTTGTTGTCTGATGACTCTAGAGGCAACGTCCCTTCCATGAACCGGATATAATCGAGGTCTGGGCTCGAAGCCGGACTCATGGAAGACGAGCGGGATGATTCTGATGTTGACCTATCATCCGGCGCCAGACTGCTGGCCGAACTGTCGTCTTTGCTGTCGCTCGACATGGCTGTAGAGTGTGTGTCAGTGTGTAGCGCGGCCTGCCGTGGACGATGAAGATGGTGGACACTTAAGTGGAGTATGCAGAGAAGTGGAACTGCCAATTGAAGCATGGATTGAAGCACGGGTTGACGTATTATCTAACCGCTCATATAATCAACCGCAATTATTTGTACCCAGTCGCTCCAAATTCCAGGGGTTGCGTAGGACTCCTATTGGCTATTTGGCTGGTTTCCTTTTTCAGGACAAAACACAAGGAACGAGTTTTGCGATTATGCACCGGTACCGGTACGAACGGAGTAGGAAGGTTGGCAAGCAATACATTGAGCTCTTCTTATTGATAAAGCCAGTAATAATCAAACTAGAAAGGAAAATAAAAAAGACAAAGAAAAATATCTGCATGAATCTTCGCGTAACATCAATGGCATAGGACCTAGATGTGCATTACTTAGAGCACATCTAGATGTGCTTTAGCAATACCGTCAAACAAAACCCCTAATCATCATTGCAAACAACGCATAGAACATGGCTAATGTGACAACCACAACTACACATGCTAGTTCCTTCTTGTCTCTTTCTTTCATCTGTTGCTTGTGATTAATTCTTTCTTGCTTCATCGTACTGATTGTACATTCCAGAACAGCCAGTTTCTTCTTCAGCTTTACGTTATCTTCTGCGAGCTTGGTGATAACACTCCGAGCCCTGCCATGCCATACTTCATCCAGCCAGTTAACAAAGGCACAAGCCTCATATCACTACCAATGTTATATAGTATTCTGGATGAGTGGTGGCATTAACTGAAGTAAAATGATGAACTTAATTAGCACTAACCTCTAAGGAGCAACTGAGAAACCACCTGCCAATGTCAAATCCCTCCGTGCATACACGTCGAGCGGGAGTGTGCCTGTGCACACAACTCGGCTTTTGGTACTTCTCGGTGGCGCAAAACTCGGAGTCGAACTCGTGTTGCGGGAGTCTGGAGTCAAGCTCCTAAACCGGATATAATCGAGGTCTGGGCTCGATGCCGGACTCATGGAAGACGAGCGGGATGATTCTGATGTTGACCTATCATCGGGTGCATGACTGCTGGCCGAACTGTTGTCTTCGCTGTCACTCGACATGGCTGCAAAGTGTGTGTCAGTGTGTAGCGCGGCCTGCCGAGGACGATGAAGATGGTGGACACTTAACTGGAGTATGCAGAGAAGAGGAGCTGCCAATTGAAGCATGGATTGAAGCACGGGTTGACGTATTATTTAACCGCTCATATAATCAACCGCAATTATTTGTACCCAGTAGCTCCAAATTCCCGGGGTTGCGCAGGACTGCTATTTGCTATTTGGCCGGTTTCCTTTTTCAGGACAAAAACAAGGAACGAAATTTGGGATTATGCACTGGTACCGGTACGAACGGAGTAGGACAGTTGGCAAGCAATACATTGAGCTCTTCTTATTGATAAAGCCAGTAATAATCAAACTAGAAAGGAAAAGAAAAAAGACAAAGAAAAATATCTGCACGAATCTTCGCGTAACATCAATGGCATAGGACCTAGATGTGCATTACTTAGAGCACATCTAGATGTGCTTTAGCAATACCGTCAAACAAAACCCCTAATCATCATTGCAAACAACGCATAGAACATGGCTAATGCGACAACCACAACTACACATGCTAGTTCCTTCTTGTCTCTTTCTTTCATCTGTTGCTTGTGATTAATTCTTTCTTGCTTCATCGTACTGATTGTACATTCCAGATCAGCCAGTTTCTTCTTCAGCTTTAGGTTATCTTCTACGAGCTTGGTGATAACACTCCGAGCCCTGCCATGCCATTCTTCATCCAGCCAGTTAACAAAGGCACAAGCCTCATATCACTACCAATGTTATATAGTATTCTGGATGAGTGGTGGCATTAACTGATGTAAAATGATGAACTTAATTAGCACTAACCTCTAAGGGGCAACTGAGAAACCGCCTGCCAATGTCAAATCCCTGCGTGCATACACGTCGAGCGGGAGTGTGCCTATGCACACGACTCAGCTTTTGGTACTTCTCGGTGGCGCAAAACTCGGAGTCGAACTCGTGTTGTGGGAGTCTGGAGTCAAGCTCCTGAACCGGATATAATCGAGGTCTAGGCTCGACGCCGGACTCATGGAAGACGAGCGGGATGATTCTGATGTTGACCTATCATCGGGCGCCAGACTGCTGGCTGAACTGTCGTCTTCGCTGTCGCTCGACTTGGCTGCAGAGTGTGTGTCGGTGTGTAGCGCGGCCTGCCGAGGACGATGAAGATGGTGGACACTTAAGTGGAGTATGCAGAGAAGAGGAACTGCCAATTCACTACTGGAATCAGCTAATTTGCCATCTCCCAGCTCTTTGCCGTCTACTAGCTGACGGCAAAGAAGCTCTTTGCCATCGGCTACCCAAAAACAGACGGCAAGGAAACGGCAGACGACAAAACAGGCCTTTGCCATCTCTCGGCTCTTTGCCGTCAGCCAGCG
>NC_057802.1:196897036-196931074 GCF_018294505.1 Triticum aestivum
GAAACAGCACCCCGACCCCGACATGGCACCCCGACACCGACACGACACCCCGACCCCCGACACCTCCCGAAAAGGTGTTCTTTGGCCTTGCAGAGGCCGATGGGGTCATATATTTGTGAATTATTAGTTAGGTCATATATTTTTCGATTCTGTTATGAAAACATCATATATAATTGTGTTGATCGGGTAGATTTAAATGTGTAGTTGTTTCATCGCTGCGAGGTTTGGTGGTCGACGACCTCGCCGTGCGTTTGACGAGCTCTGCCCCTTCGTTCGTGGGTGAGCACAAATGACATGTCCTCCTCCCCTGTTAATTATTTGCTCTGTTCCGGTGTTCGTGTCGATGAAACTTGATAGCTAGCTATATATGTGTCTTGAATCATCAGTATGCGTAACCAATATGTGTCTCCCGTTCGAAAGCGTCATAGTTATAAATATGCATGCATTTGCATATTTATAACTTTGATTCTTTCGAATTGTCCAACGCTATCCATGGACAGCCCGAGTATGTTTAGATTGGGTTCGTTTTCCCATATGCTTTGCTCCGGATCTGATGCATAAGTTTCGTCAGTGCCTCCCCTGTTGTTCTCCGGGTACACATCCTCTCTGTTTATTGCAGAGACGTGTATCAGGAGAATAGCGGGGAGGTGCTGCCGAAATTTTGCGTAGGATCCGGAGCATAGCATGGGAAAATGAACCCAATCTAAACATACTCGGGTGGGATTAGGACCTATCATTACCTATTAGAGTGTAGGTTGCATGGACGTAATAAAATTGACAAAGTAGATCAACTGATGAATATATACATGGTGAATTATATATATATATATATATTTGTTGTGTGTCTAGTAGCTCTGAAAGTCAAGATGAGTGATCGTGCGTGGATGTACACCGGTCACACTGGTCAGAACAAATGGAGCACTAAATGGTTCACGAAAACCAAGGGGTTTGTGCGAACCGCATTTGCAAATGGCCAGAGAAAAACCTGGTGCCCCTGTTTACGGTGCGGCAATTGGGAAAAGAGGACAGACGCTGAAATGGGCAAACACCTGCAGAAGAGTGGTTTTACGCCCGATTATACGGTGTGGACATTTCATGGTGAGTCTACCCAACGTGACCGAGCTGAGGTGGATCGTCGTCGCACCGACGAGCATGGTACCGGGATGGAAAACATGGTGCAAGACTTCGATGATGCTCGGGATTCGGACGAGGAGATGGAGGAATCTGCAAAGGCCTTGAATGAAATGTTGGAGTCTTCAAAACGTCCGCTCCATGAGCACACTGAGCTTTGTCAGTTGGATGCCATCTCACAAGTAATGGCTCTGAAGGCTCAGTTCAACTTGGGCAGAGAATGCTACGATGCAATGATGACAGTATTTGGACGCTTTCTACCCAAAGGCCATGTAATGCCTGCAAACCTGTACCAGTCGGACAAAATCCTCCGTGCACTGAAGATGCCCTATGATAAGATACATGCCTGTGAGAAAGGATGTGTCTTGTTTAGGCTTGACTATGCGGACTTGAACTATTGTCCCATTTGCAAGTCTTCCAGGTATGTTGTGGTAGCCAACGGTATGGGTGAGAAGACACAGACCAAAATCCCCGTTAGTGTTCTTCGGTATATGCCAATCGTACCAAGACTTCAACGTCTTTTCATGTTCGAAGAGATGGCCAGACAGATGACATGGCACAAAACGGGCAAAAGAACCGAACTAGATGCAGATGGGAATCTGATGATTGTACACACATCGGATGGTGTTGCGTGGAAAAAGTTTGATGAATTACATGCTGACAAAGCGGCAGATCCGAGGCATCCTCGAGTCGGCATCAGCACGGATGGGTTCAGTGTGTTTGGTATGACGGCAGCCCAATACAGTTGTTGGCCCGTATTTGTCTTTCCACTCAATCTCCCCCCCGGACAGATTATGCAAAGAAAGAACATTTTCCTGACGTTGATAATTCCAGGGCCCAACTATCCGGGGAAAAATATGAATGTGTACATGCAGCCGCTTAAGGACGAATTGCAAGAAGCCTGGGATAATGGGTTCAAGACATACGACACCTATAGCAAACGGAACTTCATAATGCGTGTCTGGTACATGTACTCGACGCATGACTTGCCGGCGTATGCGCTATTCATTGGCTGGTGTGTGCATGGAAGGTTCCCGTGCCCCACATGCAAGGGAGCTCTTGAGTTTCGTTGGCTTCAGGCCGGTCGCAAGTTTTCTTGCTTCGACATGCATAGACAGTTCCTGAATCCTCGCCATAAGTTCAGGAAAGACAAGAAGAACTTCATCAGAGGTAGAGTTGTCAAAAACTCTACACCACCTGCATTGACAGGCCAACAGACCCTGGATAAGTTAAACGCTCTCGAGCCAGATCCAGAGCGTCCAGGGTACATCAAGGGGTATAATTCTAAGCATGCCTGGACTCACAAAACATGCTTATGGGATCTGCCTTACTTCAAAGACCTCCTTTGCCCACACAACATCGACGTGATGCACACTGAGAAGAATATCGCCGAGGCACTTTTTGGTACATTGTTCGGCATAGATGGGAAGTCAAAGGATAATACTAAGGCTAGAGTCGATCTGGAGGCGCTATGTGATAGGGTGTTACAAAACATGAACGAACCGAAAGGAAAGCAGAACTGGACGAAGCCAAAGGCATGGTTCAATCTTGGAAGGCCAGCTATGAGGGAAATTATCTTGTGGGTGAAAATGCAGTTGATGTTCCCCGATGGGTATGCAGCGAATCTAAAGAGGGGAGCCAGTCTTGATAAATTGAAGATATTTGGTCTCAAGAGTCATGATTGGCACATATGGATTGAGCGGGTAATGCCGGTGATGTTGCGTGGCTTCATCCCTGAGGATGAATGGCTAGTACTGGCAGAACTCAGCTATTTCTTCGGTGTTCTTTGTGCGAAAGAACTATCGCCTGGCGTGCTAGAAGAAATGGAGGAGTTGGCGCCGGAGTTGATCTGCAAGTTAGAGAAGATCTTTCCACCGGGCTTCTTTAATCCAATGCAGCATTTGATTTTGCATCTCCCGACCGAGGCAAGATTGGGGGGGGGCGTGCAAAATCATTGGTGCTACCCAACTAAGAGGATGCAGAAGACGCTTCGACAAAAATGTAAAAATAAACGTAGAATTGAAGCATCGATGGCTGAGGCATTCATCACTGAGGAGGCGGCAAACTTCGTGACAGCACACTACGAAGCCAGAAATCGTCATTTGCATAATCCGAAGCCTCGGTACAATGTCGACGACCCTAAAAGGGTGGATCCAACCACAGCCTATTCAAAGGGAATCTCGCACCAGCCAGTGTTTCAAATCCAGTATCTTTGGGTAACGAACAATGGCGGACCATTTCATTGTATATCTTCAACAACCTGATAGAAGTGCGGCCGTACATTGAGTAAGTTCTCGGTACATTGTTTCGCAAGTTCTATTTCCTTTGAACTGCTCTTATTCCTGGATATTTCATACAGTCGATACGTCGCCTTATTCTCGTATGGAGCGGTGATCCAAAAGGATTCTGTCGAAGAGTATGAGCTTCTCGTAAAGCAAGGAGGCGGCTATCCCGGTTTCATCTCTTGGTTCAAACAAACGGTAATTTCTATTAGACAATTTCATTTCATTCGCTAATTTGTGCGTAATGCAACAATCCTTTCATATTAAACTTGTAGGTTAATTCAGAGTCTATGGACGCCGAATTGAGACAAGTCGCTAATGGTTTTGACTATAAGGTCCGTTCATTTAACAAATACGACATCAACGGGTATCGCTTTCGTACCTATGGCAAAGAGCTATCTATGGCCGACCGAAAGTCTACAAATTGTTGTGTATCTGCTATCAGCGAAGGAGGTACCGAGTATTATGGGAGAGTTGAAGCAATTTATGAACTTCTATTCTATGGTGAAAACCCACCGAATGTCGTAGTCTTCAAATGTTATTGGTTTCAGCCGAAGGAGACTAGAAGGACTCATGAACATATAGGGCTAGTTGAAATCAACCAAAGCACCCATTTAGATGTTCCTGATGTCTATATTACGGCTCAACAGGCGACCCAAGTATTCTATCTACCATGGGCCTGCCAAACTAATCAAAATCTGAAAGGTTGGGATGTCGTTTATGAAGTGCCGCCACGTGCTAGACTATCTCCCCCAAAGGAAGAGGATTATGAACCTCACATTAACCCAGACACATATGAAGGAGAATTCTTCCAAGAGACACGTCTTTCGAAAAAGTGTTTCAAGAACCGCTATACTTCACCCCAAAACATTGAAGTAGACAGCGACAGTGAATCCGACATCACCCCAGAGGAGGAACAAGAAGAGGTTACTACTGCGGATGACCTGTCATTGCTTGACCGATTATGTCAAGGTGGCCTTCCACATGTTGATGCCACTGAACCCTATGAGCCCGTCATTGATTATAGTGATGATGATGATTATGCATTTATTGATGATACTGATCGAGATTATTAGTAGTGTCAGGTATTAAAAAAATTTTATGTTGTACTTGATGATGATACACTTAAGTGATACACATATTATTATTCATGTCGGTCTTTTTTTTATGTTGTACTAATTTCGTTTACTGTTTGTCATGGCAGGTGTTGAAAGATGGTGGGCGCTGGTCGGGAGCGCGCCAAGGCCCCTTCTTCGTCGGCGCGTGGTGTGAGGTCTTCCATTCCACACGCACCTCTCCGCCGAGCGTTGCTGGACAGTATGGCGACACCGCCGAGCCCTTCTTTGTCGACCGCGGTGCCCAGCAGGGGACGAGGTAGGAACAGAGGAGGTGGGGCACGTGGTCGCGGGAGAGGAGGTAGGGTGACTGCTACGGCGCCTTCCTCGCCGCCACCCCCAGCTGTTTCACCCGAGCACGTGAGTGCTAGGGTGGACTCGTCCGAGGAGGAGGCTACACGGACTCCGGTCCACGAGCCTCCGGTCCACGGGTCTTGGGCCCACGAGCCTCGGGTCGACGGGCCTTCGGCCCACGAGACCCCGGAGGAGCACACGTCTGGATGGGGTACCTGGCCGGATCAGCCCGAGGAGCCGAGTGGACATGCTGATGATGGCGGGGAGCCGACTGATATTGAGGAGGAGGGGTGCACCGTCTACCAGCGTGGTGCTACACGGCTCCCGTCCGTGCCGGCGACCCGCGAGCAGAGGTGGTTGATTTTCCCTGATGGGGAGAGGTAAGTGCATTTAATATTTTTGTACCTTCTGCATTCACGTTTCTTCAAATAACTAATGCGCTGGCCTTGTCATGCTGCAGGGGTTGGGACCACCATCATAGTGTCCGCCGGCCCAACTCCGTCCTTGGAGTTCTTTGCTGGCAAAACATCCCGGGGTTTGTCACGTTGCCTGGTGAGGGTCGGCTTCCAGAGCTTGGATTGAGCTGGGAGCACTACTTGGCTGCCCCGGCCCCACCGGATGAGATTATCGACGGTGTCTTGTGCGACACGAGGGCAGACGTGGTGATCAGAAAGTTCTGGGTAATTTCACCTTTACACATTTAAAAATCTTCAACTAGCTAGTTATTAATTGTACTAATCAATATTGTCTCATTTGATTGCAGACATTCTACAGGTGTGAGGAGGGATACGAGGAGGACGCGGCACATGTTATCGAGAACGTCTGCAAGCGCCTACTACAGAACTTACGGCACGAGGCTCGGGTGCAGGCTGTTCGAGACTACTATGCCTTGCGTGGTATCAAGAAGACCAAGCCGGCGTGCCGCGATAAGTTCCTGAGTAAGGAGCAGTACATGAAGGTAATTCTTAAGGCCTTCTACTTAAGTTCCTTCATTTAGTAATTCTTAGCCGTAGCCCTCAAGTTTCTATTTGCTAACTTAGGCGCCTCCGAGATGGTGTGCGGATCGGATGGATTGTTGGGAGGTGTTGGTCAATGAGTGGTGCTCAAAAGAATGGCTAGCCCTCCACAACGAGGCCAAGGACAAACGTGCCCAAATGGAAGGTGTGCCACACCATCAAGGCAGCTCCAACTTATATCAGTTCGGGCGGAACTGGGTATGTGGTTTGCTTCATGATTCATGCAATTCATTCATCACGCTAGCTTGAGCCCTTTAATTACTAATTTACATTGTGTCTCTCTTTCAGGCAGGCCACAATAAGGTGGATAAGGTGCCAGAGGTGTACGACCTGTATGCCATGGCCCACACTGCCTCTTTCAAGAAAGTCAAGCCATTCTCTCAGTCTGACCTCGATGATGCAAACAACTTCACCAACATATCCTCCCACAACAAGCTCGTGAGATATAGAGATGAGGGGAAGGCGAGGAAAGGGGAGGACTTTAACCCGAGCCAGGGTCCCATTGATCCAGAGCTGGTGATGATATCTGGTGGCGGGAGGTCCCATGGCTCCATAGCCATTGGAGATGGACTTATCCGTTGTCCTAGCACTCTCCCGGAGATCAAGGCGCGCCAGTCGAGCTCCGCTCCTGAGATAAGGCCTCGTGAACGGCCAGTCCAACTCGCCATCAAGGTTAGTGATACGTACTCAGCTATCTTTTTCCATTACATTGTGTGCGCTTCCATCAATGATTACAAATGGTCATGTGAATGGTGTTGCAGGCTGCTATAAAGAGTGAGAGAGATAGAATGGAGAAACTTCTGGCGGAGGTGGCGGAGAGGCAGCGGGAGTTGGAGGAGAGGACGACAAAGATGTTGGAGGAGGAGAGGGCACGGAATGACATGCAGGCAAGGGCCATGTACGAGCTCCTTGTGGTAAGTTTCTTCTGCAGATTAGCCAAAACATTCATGTAGTGTTTGTCTCATTACTAACTAGTATGACTGAGTCGTCAAAACCAAATGTGCAGTCTGTGTGCGAGAAGACCGGTAAGACCGCTCCGCCGATGCCAGTGATTGCTCCTGGGACCACGGTGAGTTTAATTTGAATGGACATTACTTGCTAGTCTTAACATTTGAGTGTCATCATGCTAACAAGACATTGGAAATGATCTTTGGTGCAGCGTAACTCCAGACAAGCATCGCACGATCCTTCTCCAGCTACCGACACGAGCCAGCCTGCTCCTACACCTCCTGGATCATGGTAAGTTTATCTAGTGTTTTGCTTAACACATGCATAAAGACCTAGACTTAGCTTTATTTCCTCCAATGCTTACCATAATGACCTAGACTTAGCTTCTTCTCCTCCAAAATGACTTAATAAGCTTACTGACCTCCAAAACCATCCATTTTACCTAAGTTAGCTCTAAAACGATCTGTACTTAGCTTACTTATGTCAAAAATCGCATAATTAGCTTAGTTAGCTCATAAACGACCCATTTTACCTAAGTTAGCTCCAAAATGACCCATTTTACCTTGGTTAGCTTTTAAATGATCCAGTTCATCCAAGTTAGCTCAAAAATGACCCATTTTACCTAGATTAGCTCCTAAATGATCCATTTTACCTACGTTAGCTTTAAAATGACCCATTTCACCTAGGTTAGCTCCAAAATGACCCATCTTACCTAGGTTATCTCATAAACGATCCATTTCAACTAATTTAGCTCATAAACGATCCATTTCACCAAGTTATCTCAAAAACTATCCATTTGACCTAAATTAGCTCTTAAATGATCCATTTCACCTAAGTTAGCTCAAAAAGATCCATTTCAACTAAATTAGCTCATAAATGATCCATTTCACCTAAGCTAGCTAAAAAACGATCCATTTCAACTAAGTTAGCTCATAAATGATCCATTTCACCTAAGTTAGCTAAAAATGATCCATTTCACCTTAGTTGCCTCAAAAATGATCCATTTGACCTTAGTTAGCTCATAAACGACCCATTTCAACTAAGTTAGCTCATAAATGATCCATTTCACCTTAGCTAGCTCATAAACGACCCATTTCAACTTAGTTAGCTCATATATGATCCATTTCACGTAAGTTAGCTCATAAATGACATATACTTCTTGTTCTAGTCTTCTTCTTGTTCTACTCTTCTTGTTCTAGTCTTCTTATTCTAGTCACCTATTTCTAACTTTCTTATTTTGCCATTTTGCATATTTCATTATGTGCTGGATGGAGTGCTTGTTCTACTCTTCTTGTTCTAGTCTTCTTATTCTAGTCACCTTAGCTATGGAGTGCTTGTTTATGTATGCATGGAACTTGCTTATGTATGAATGGATGGATGGAACTTGCTTATGTAATATGTATGGATGGAACTTGCTTATGTATGAATGGATGGAACTTGCTTATGTATGAATGGATGGAACTTATGTGCTGGATATATGTGATATGTTTGCTGTTAAATAGGCCTGTGAAATATATCTATATATGTCATATATATTTGCTGTGAAAATTGTTGGATTTAATAAAAAACAGAAAAAAGAGCCAATATGCAGGCTCTTTGCCGTCCGCCACCGACGGCAACGGGCTCTTTGCCGTCATCCGCAGACGGCAAAGAAGCCACGTGGCAGCCAACTGTGCTTCCTGGGAGCTGACCCATTTGGTTAGTTTGCCTATAGTGGTAGATGGCAAAAACACTAGAAAGTTTGCCTACAGTGGCAGACGGCAAAGACACTAAAAAGTTTGCCTACAGTGGCAGACGGCAAAGACACTAGAAAGTTTGCCGTCAGCGGCGGACGGCAAAGGCCTGCCGTTAGCCACTTAACAGACTGACAGCGCAATTATTGCCGTCTGCTCTCTTTGCCGTCCGCTGCAGACGGCAAAGGCCCTTTGCCGTCACCCGCCCGGAAGCAGACGGCAAAGTAGCTCTTTACCGTAGCCTACTTTGCCGGAGCCTTTTGCCGTCCGCCATTCGTGCCTTTGCCGTCCGCCGTGGCAGACGGCAAAATAGCTGATTCCTGTAGTGATTGAAGCATGGGTTGACGTATTATCTAACCGCTCATATAATCAACCGCAATTATTTGTACCCAGTCGCTCCAAATTCCCGGGGTTGCGCAGGACTCCTATTGGCTATTTGGCTGGTTTCCTTTTTCAGGACAAAAACAAGGAACGAGTTTTGGGATTATGCACCGGTACGGGTACGAATGGAGTAGGACAGTTGGCAAGCAATACATTGAGCTCTTCTTATTGATAAGCCAGTAATAATCAAACTAGAAAGGAAAATAAAAAAGACATAGAAAAATATCTGCATGAATCTTCACGTAACATCAATGGCATAGGACCTAGATGTGCATTACTTAGAGCACATCTAGATGTGCTTTAGCAATACTGTCAAACAAAACCCCTAATCATCACTTCAAACAACGCATAGAACATGGCTAATGCGACAACCACAACTACACATGCTAGTTCCTTCTTGTCTCTTTCTTTCATCTGTTGCTTGTGATTAATTCTTTCTTGCTTCATCGTACTGATTGTACATTCCAGATCAGCCAGTTTATTCTTCAGCTTTATGTTATCTTCTGCGAGCTTGGTGATAAGACTCCGAGCCCTGCCATGCCATTCTTCATCCAGCCAGTTAACAAAGGCACAAGCCTCATATCACTACCAATGTTATATAGTATTCTAGATGAGTGGTGGCATTAACTGATGTAAAATGATGAACTTAATTAGCACTAACCTCTAAGGGGCAACTGAGAAACCGCCTGCCAATGTCAAATCCCTCCGTGCATAAACGTCGAGCGGGAGTGTGCCTGTGCACACGACTCAGCTTTTGGTACTTCTCGGTGGCGCAAAACTCGGAGTCGAACTCGTGTTGCGGGAGTCTGGAGTCAAGCTCCTGAACCGGATATAATCGAGGTCTGGGCTCGACGCCGGACTCATGGAAGACGAGCGGGATGATTCTGATGTTGACCTATCATCGGGCGCCAGACTGCTGGCCGAACTGTCGTCTTCGCTGTCGCTCGACATGGCTGCATAGTGTGTGTCAGTGTGTAGCGCGGCCTGCCAAGGACGATGAAGATGGTGGACACTTAAGTGGAGTATGCAGAGAAGAGGAACTGCCAATTGAAGCGTGGATTGAAGCACGGGTTGACGTTTATCTAACCGCTCATATAATCAACCGCAATTATTTGTACCTAGTCGCTCCAAATTCCCGGGGTTGCGCAGGACTCCTATTGGCTATTTGTTTGGTTTCCTTTTTCAGGACAAAAACAAGGAACGAGTTTTGGGATTATGCACCGGTACCGGTACGAACGGAGTAGGACAGTTGGCAAGCAATACATTGAGCTCTTCTTATTGATAAAGCCAGGAATAATCAAACTAGAAAGGAAAAGAAAAAAGACAAAGAAAAATATCTGCACGAATCTTCGTGTAACATCAATGGCATAGGACCTAGATGTGCATTACTTAGAGCACATCTAGATGTGCTTTAGCAATACTGTCAAACAAAACCCCTAATCATCATTGCAAACAACGCATAGAACATGGCTAATGCGACAACCACAACTACACATGCTTGTTCCTTCTTGTCTCTTTCTTTCATCTGTTGCTTGTGATTAATTCTTTCTTGCTTCATCGTACTGACTGTACATTCCAGATCAGCCAGTTTCGTCTTCAACTTTACGTTATCTTCTGCGAGCTTGGTGATAAGACTCCGAGCCCTGCCATGCCATTCTTCATCCAGCCAGTTAACAAAGGCACAAGCCTCATATCACTACCAATGTTATATAGTATTCTGGATGAGTGGTGGCATTAACTTATGTAAAATGATGAACTTAATTAGCACTAACCTCTAAGGGGCAACTGAGAAACCGCCTGCCAATGTCAAATCCCTCCGTGCATACACGTCGAGCGGGAGTGTGCCTGTGCACACGACTCAGCTTTTGGTACTTCTCGGTGGCGCAAAACTCAGAGTAGAACTCGTGTTGCGGGAGTCTGGAGTCAAGCTCCTGAACCGGATATAATCGAGGTCTGGAATCGACGCCGGACTCATGGAAGACGAGCGGGATGATTCTGATGTTGACCTATCATCGGGCGCCAGACTACTGGCCGAACTGTCATCTTCGATGTTGCTCGACATGGCTGCATAGTGTGTGTCAGTGTGTAGCGCGGCCTGCCAAGGACGATGAAGATGGTGGACACTTAAGTGGAGTATGCAGAGAAGAGGAACTGCCAATTGAAGCGTGGATTGAAGCACGGGTTAACGTTTATCTAACCGCTCATATAATCAACCGCAATTATTTGTACCTAGTCGCTCCATATTCCCGGGGTTGCGCAGGACTCCTATTCGCTATTTGTTTGGTTTCCTTTTTCAGGACAAAAACAAGGAACGAGTTTTGGGATTATGCACCGGTACCGGTACGAACGGAGTAGGACAGTTGGCAAGCAATACATTGAGCTCTTCTTATTGATAAAGCCAGTAATAATCAAACTAGAAAGGAAAAGAAAAAAGACAAAGAAAAATATCTGCACGAATCTTCACGTAACATCAATGGCATAGGACCTAGATGTGGATTACTTAGAGCACATCTAGATGTGCTTTAGCAATACTGTCAAACAAAACCCCTAATCACCATTGCAAACAACGCATAGAACATGGCTAATGCGACAACCACAACTACACATGCTAGTTCCTTCTTGTCTCTTTCTTTCATCTGTTGCTTGTGATTAATTCTTTCTTGCTTCATCGTACTGATTGTACATTCCAGAGCAGCCAGTTTCTACTTCAGCTTTATGTTATCTTCTGCGAGCTTGGTGATAACACTCCGAGCCCTGCAATGCCATTCTTCCTCCAGCCAGTTAACAAAGGCACAAGCCTCATATCACTACCAATGTTATATAGTATTCTGGATGAGTGGTGGCATTAACTGAAGTAAAATGATGAACTTAATTAGCACTAACCTCTAAGGGGCAACTGAGAAACCGCCTGCCAATGTCAAATCCCTCCGTGCATACACGTCGAGCGGGAGTGTGCCTGTGCACACAACTCAGCTTTTGGTACTTCTCGGTGGCGCAAAACTCGGAGTCGAACTCGTGTTGCGGGAGTCGGGAGTCAAGCTCCTGAACCGGATATAATCGAGGTCTGGGCTCGACGCCGGACTCATGGAAGACGAGCGGGATAATTCTGATGTTGATCTATCATCAGGCGCCAGACTGTTGGCCGAACTGTCGTCTTCGCTGTCGCTCGACATGGCTGCAGAGTGTGTGTTAGTGTGTAGCGCGGCCTGCCGAGGACGATGAAGATGGTGGACACTTAAGTGGAGTATGTAGAGAAGAGGAACTGCTAATAGAAGCATGGCTTGAAGCACGGGTTGACGTATTATCTAACCGCTCATATAATCAACCGCAATTATTTGTACCCAGTCGCTCCAAATTCCCGGGGTTGCGCAGGACTCCTATTGGCTATTTGGCTGGTTTCCTTTTTCAGGACAAAAACAAGGAACGAGTTTTGGGATTATGCACCGGTACCGGTACGAACGGAGTAGGACAGTTGGCAAGCAATACATTGAGCTCTTCTTATTGATAAAGCCAGTAATAATCAAACTAGAAAGGAAAAGAAAAAAGACAAAGAAAAATATCTGCACGAATCTTCGCGTAACATCAATGGCATAGGACCTAGATGTGGATTACATAGAGCACATCTAGATGTGCTTTAGCAATACTGTCAAACAAAACCCCTAATCATCATTGCAAACAACGCATAGAACATGGCTAATGAGACAACCACATGTACACATGCTAGTTCCTTCTTGTCTCTTTCTTTCATCTGTTGCTTGTGATTAATTCTTTCTTGCTTCATCGTACTAATTGTACATTCCAGATCAGCCAGTTTGTTCTTCAGCTTTACGTTATCTTCTGCGAGCTTGGTGATAACACTCTGAGCCCTGCAATGCCATTCTTCATCCAGCCAGTTAACAAAGGCACAAGCCTCATATCACTACCAATGTTATATAGTATTCTGGATGAGTGGTGGCATTAACTGAAGTAAAATGATGAACTTAATTAGCACTAACCTCTAAGGGGCAACTGAGAAACCGCCTGCCGATGTCAAATCCCTCTGTGCGTATACGTCGAGCGGGAGTGTGCCTGTGCACACAACTCATCTTTTGGTACTTCTCGGTGGCGCAAAACTCGGAGTCGAACTCGTGTTGCGGGAGTCTGGAGTCAAGCTTCGGAACCGGCGACAGATCACTTTCCAGGGGGAGGGGGTCATTCAGGATGGATTCAGGAAGGAGCTATACTTTGGACATGTTAAAATAGATCGGGATAGATTGGAGCCTGACAGGACGATTCGGATCCGTAGTACACCTGCCTTCTGATGACCTTAGGCAAGTGCTCGGCGGCGACCGCCGTCATGGCGGTAATACGAGCAGGAGCAGCGGCACCGAAACCATCAGCACCACTCGTCCACATTCCCCCAATGTCATCGCCATGCGAGGGAATTTGGAGGCTATGTAGGGATTTGGGGGAAATGGGGAAACTGCGGAGATAAGCTAACGTTCGGGAACTACTTGTGGCACTATATGTTGTATACGGCACACTGTTTATACATGTCGTTTGTGTGTTAGGTATTACAACGTCACACACGATTTCCGCACCAAACCGTGTGAGAAGACAACGTAGATTAGACACGGTTGCCGTTACATAACCGTACGTGATGTACTACCTGTCCATATAATTGAGTTATGGTGAGATACCGTGTAAACAGCCGCTCTGCGGATATCCGCAAAAAAACAGCAGCTCTGCATATAGAGATGGCGGCGGCCGCCTAGGCAGCGGCTACCAGAGAAGAGGTCAATCCTCGGTCGGTGGGCGGTGGCGGCGTCATAGGAGGTCAATCCTCGGTCTGCGGCGGGAGATAGGAGGAGCTCAACCATCGAGGTCGGCGGTGGCGTGCTTCGAGCACATCCATCGCGGTCGATGGCGGGATAGTGGAGGTCGAACTTCAGGCGGCAGCCGCACTAAGCTTTTCTCCTCGAACCTGCTGTCTCGGCGTGCCGCCGCATCGCGCTTGTCTGTCTGCTGGGTGGAGGTCACCACGTGTCTAATTAATTAAGGTATTCTTTTCGTGAGTGTCTTAATTAAGGTATTCAATTCCTAAGGGTAGTGTTGTACTAGTACTCTGTGTGTAAATTGACTGGCCATTAATTTTTGTCATTGCACGTCTGCATAACAACATGGAGCACCCTAGTAATTATTAAAATAAAACCTTGTGATTTATGCACGCATCTTTGGGCAGCAGTTAATCCATGTCTTAATGGTGTTGTTTTGTTTTTAATTACCATTCGTGTGCTGCAGATGGGCGATCTCGATGGATGAAGAATCGCAAAACCGCAGATTTTATCAGTGGCGTGATAGAGTTCATGAATTTGGCTGAAAGTACAAAGAGAAGAATTGGTGATGCGGTTTACATCCTATGTCCATGTATTGATTGTGCCAATACGGAGTCACATGAAGTTGCAGATGTCCAGATGCACTTAGTCTCTAGGGGATTCATGGATGGATATACACGTTGGACCAGACACGGTGAAGAGGAGGTGATGGATGAAGAAACCCAGGGCAGCGAGATGCCAAACCCCGATCAGTGTCACATGGATATTGAATCTAACATCAGGGCAGAGGCATCAAGCTACCAATAGAACACCGGAAAGCCGAAACGCCCACTAGAAAACCAAGACGTCGACGCAGATGACGACGACCTTGATATGCCAGATTTTGCTGCTAGGATTGCATATTTCGGCCCAAGAAAGGATATGATTGGGTACAAGGATCGGCCAACCATTGATGTGGACTCCAAGTAAGAATTGTATCCAGGTTGCAAAAAGAAATATTCCAGGTTGAGTGCCACCCTGGCGCTTCTCAGATTTAAAGCAGCAAATGGTCTATCAAACAAGGGCTTCACAGAGATGTTAGGTCTTTTCAAAGAAATTCTTCCGGAAGATAATGTTCTCCCCAGAAGCATGAATGAAGCGAAGAAAATTATTTACCCATTGGAACTTGAAGTACAGAAGATACACGCTTGTGTGAATGATTGTATATTTTACCGTGGTGAGTACAAAGATTCGCGTGCATGTCCCACATGCAAGCATCCATGATACAAGCGCAGGAGAGCAAAGGACAAGTACAAATTGGACGACGAGATCAAGACAGGAATCCCATTCAAGGTTGTTTGGTACTTGCCTTTAATTCCAAGGTTGAGGTGTTTGTTTGCAAACACTAGAGAGGCAAAGAGGTTGCGGTGGCATCATGATGAGCGAATTGAGGATAGGTTTATGAGGCACCCGAAAGATGGGGCTCAGTTGGAATTAATTGACAAAAAGTTTGAAGAATTTGCCAAGGATCCTAGAAGTATAAGGCTCGGGGAGTGTACGGACGGGGTGAATACTTTTGGCGATATGAGCACCAATCACAGCACAAGGCCGGTGCTTCTGTGCGTATATAACCTAGCTCCTTGGTTGTGTATGAAGAAAAAATACATTATGATGTAAATGATTATCCAAAGCCCGAAGCAACCTGGAAATGACATCGACATTTAATTTCAGCTACTGGTAGAAGAACTGCTAAAAATGTGAATAGATGCGCCTGCTGTAAAATGTTATGATGCTTACAGAAAGGAGATTTTCGATCTATATGTGATGCTAGTGCACACCATTCAAGATTTGCCGGCATTAGGCAACGCATCAGTGCAGAAAACAAGGGGAGATGTAGGGTGTGTCACATGCATGGATAGGACAGCTAGCAGAAGACTTCCCAACTCGTGCAAAACAATGTATTTGTGTCATCGTATGTTCTTGCGGAAAAATCACCCATACCGAAAGATGAAAGATGAATTTGATGGTACGACAGAGGCAGGTGCGGCCCCAAGACCCTATGACAGGGGGTGGTCCACAACATGGCTAAAAAAATTAATGTTGTGCTTGGCAAGAACCACCCTTTGACGGTGAAACAAACACCCAAGGGTCAAGTGTTTAAGAAGAAATTGGCGTTCTGGAAATTACCTTACTGGGAGATTCTACGTGTACGTCACTTCATCGATGTCATGCACGTAGAGAAGAATGTATGTGAAAGCATCCTTGGTACTCTGCTCAATATTAAAGGTAAAAGAAAGGATGGTGACGGTTCACAACTCGATATACTTGCTGATCAATCAAAACGCAAGAGTGAAGCAGAATCATGCTTGCATATCCATCATTTGAGTCTCCAACAATTATTCCAATAATTACAGAGATGATGTCAAATTCATCAAAGCTCGCCAGAGTTACAATTTCAGTACAAAAGAAGCAACACAGTTCTTCACCTATTTGTTGTCAGTTAAGACACCCTCTTCCTACTACGCAAACATTAGAAGTCTCGTGGATGTGAGCTCCGGTAAAATGAAGTTGGGACACATGATTGCCACATAATGTTGACACAAATCCTCCCAGTGGCCACCAGGAATCTGATGGACAACGATATAAGAAACACACTCATTGACCTCTGTGATTTATTCAACCAACTATGGCAGAAAGTTGTAAATCCTGAAGAGTTGGATCATATGCAACATGATATTGCAAGAATATTGTCCAACCTAGAGATGTTTTTCCCACAGTCATTCTTTGATGTCATGGTACATCTCACTTTGCACCTTGTCAATGAGATAAAGTATTGTGGTCATGTGTTTCTTCGCAACATGTATCGCTCCGAGCGGTTCATGGGAATACTGAAGCGCTTTTGTCGGAACCGAAACCATCCAGAGGCAAGCATCCTACAAGGTTATACCGCGAAGGAGGTGGTTGAGTTTTGCACCGAATACATGAAACAAAGACCTATAGGTTTGCCCCTCTCTCTCCACGAGGGAAGGCTAAAAGGTAAGCCGGTCCTTGCTGGCACACAAATGGCTGCACCCGAAGAATTGGCAGAGAAAGGCCATTTGATGGTACTACTTAATAGCCCAGTTCTCATCGCTTATGCCAAACAACACTTGGCCGAGATATGCCAAAGATTCTTACCAATGGTGCCATCACCAGATGTGGAGATGAAAGAGCACACTAAGAACAGCGCCGAATGGCTGAGGAATCGTTTGGCACAAGGATCCATCGATGACATTGCTGCGTGGTTGGCACAAAAGCCATCACCTACGGTGTTGACGTACCAAGCATATGACATAAATGGATAGACGTTCTACACTGAGGAACGTGATCTGAAGACCTCGTATCAGAACACCTTTGTTCGAATATAATGCATGAATGTAAATGAAGTTCATAAAAGGGTATACTATGGAACCATCAAAGAGATTTGGTAGCTTGACTATGTGAAAGTTAAGGTGGCATTATTCAGGTGCGCATGGATCCCTCTTGGTCAGGTAAGGATTTATGAGTACAGGAAGACCTGTGTTAACAGGACAACGATGGCATATCACGCGGACCCATTCATTCTTGCCAGCGATGCTACCCAGATTTTCTTTGTGGAAGACCCCTTGCATAAGAACGGCCATTTAGCGATGCATGGGAAGAAAAGGGTACTGGGTGTCGACGATGTTGCCGATGAGGACGAGTACGATGAATTTGATGAGTTGCCAGCCAAGGGATCACGGACTCGTGCAACAAAGCAGCGTAAAATCATCAAAAACCCCAAGTTCACTCGGGGTCAACTTAATGATCCCACTTCCCCCATGTACATGGGAATCAAGCCATAAGACTAGTCTTTATGCCTACCCTGCAACTTAATTCGTTCAATTTAGAACTGTTGCGTGTACTGAATTTCTGAGTTATTCCCGGTTTTCTGTTGATGTAAGAACCGTTAATATGTGTACCTTGATATGCTGTCAGCTCAAGCAATGAATACGAACTGTTTTTTGTTATTATTATTATTATATCATAGAGCTAGCACACTCAATTGATCTCACTACAGTATGTGTGAACAAAAATATGCAATCTGGTTTGCGAATAGCACACGGTTCGTTGATGAACGCCGTGTGCCGACCAAACCCCACCACCCCGCCCACGATCTGGGTCGTGCTTTCTGATTGTCCAGAACCCAAACCCCACGGATCGTATGTCTGCAACGTTGGATGCTCCCAGATCGAACGGCGATCCTCATCCCTTTCGACGGCACATGCAGTTCCGGTTAATCTCAAGAAATGTCTTAAATATAGCTAACGATACCTGAAATGCGCCAGAAAATCAAACTCGTGGTATAATGGTGATTGCGTACCGTGGAAATTTTTATGAGGCCAAACGATGAAGTCACCGGCCCCGGGAGTTTGAATTGACACGTCTCCTTTTGGAAAACCATGATCCTTCATGTGAGATGCTCCGGTTTGGAACGAGCGGTCATCAAAACTTGTGCCAAACATTGCCAATTTCTTTCCACGGTGTCGTGAGAGCATGCCACGGGCACACATCGATTTTGATGATGTCCGAACTCCATCTAAATTTCTTGTAACTAAAATACCAACTAAGCCTACACCAGTGGCCGCACCTCACAGACGAAATGTTTGAAACTTCTCCCCTTCTCGAACAAACGGATGAAAACTCACAAAGCGATGCACAAATGATCTGTAAACCTTCTTTGCTAGGCTGATAGTAAGGGGGTACCATAGCTAGTATCATGCATGCCAACTAGGCAATTCTGATGAGCTGTCATAGAATTAATTAAATTAAGAAAGAGAGGGTTAAGTATCATATAATGAAACCGTATCATAATAAATGCTATGCTACTATGTCTCATGCATGACAATATAAATAAAGTACTACATATGATACAAGCTACTCTATGATACTATGCATTAGAGCAAGTACACAATAGAGTGACATAAGAAAAGCCACAATGGGTAGTAACATAGAATGTTACTAGTCTATGTTACTACCTCTATAGTGGGGACTAACATATGTGTAGTAACATGCAACACTTCATTTATTAGGCTATAGACTCATCTTGCCTTGAGATGTGTGATGTTACTCATACTATAGTAACTAGATATGTTACCACTTTCCTCTCTTTCTTCATTTATTGCTTTCCACATCATCTATTTTATCTAGATACGTGTGATGTTACTACCTATGTTACTCCCACTGTGGGTAGTCTAAGCAGGCTATAAGGAATAGAATAATATATATGTGCTTATTAGTTGGAGGAAAGAGAAGAGAAACGGGCTGTTAGTTAGTAGAGCCAGCTGCAACACGAAACCCAAGACACTTTGTGAGGATGTAAGGTGGGCCAACTATTGATAACTAGTACGTATTTAAAACTTAATATTGTACATGCCCGCTAAGAGGTTAGCTGTATATGACATGGCAACTTCTTATAGCCGACCCTTGGATGTATTATTACCCATGCTCTTAGTGAGGTAGCTAGCTAGTATATCATAGACAACTAGCTAGCTAGTATCAGACTGTCCAGAGTGGGAGTAACTTCAGCAGTAACATCAACTCCAACACAGCAAACTTGCTTATGTGGCACTAAGTTAATCAGGAGAGTGATAGTTTCAGTAACTTCGCTAGTTACTGTAACATCACATGTCCAAATGCAATATGAGTCTATAACCTAATAAATGAAGCTTTGCATGAAACTACACTTATGTTACTACCCACTATGAAGGTAGTAATATAGTCTAGGGATATGTGTATGTTACTCTCCATTGTGGCTAGTCTCATACTCCCTCCTTTCTGGCTTAGGCTGGTTGTAATGGTAGTGTCATAAGCGGTATCATGCATGCCAACTAGACTTTTTGGATGATGTGGCACACAATTAAATGAGGAAAGAGAGGGTGTGGTATCATATCATGATACCATGTCATATTAAATGTCGTACTAGTACTTTGTGTGATGCATGACAATTAATAAGGCAACCTAAGATACTAACTCTATGCATTACAAAAGTAGTATCATACACTATCATATGCATGATACTAGTATATGATACTCCCCATTACAACCATCCTTATAGGGCTCAATTCAAAAATCTCACCAACCAAGGTAAATGGTGAGTGGTGGAATAATTTTTGTAGTTTGCAAAAAACACCCAATTAATGCTTTTGATTTCCTCAAAAAATTATGTTTTCCAATGTATTAATTGCAATACATGCATGCATATAAAATACATGCATTGGTCAACTTTCTCTTAATATATACATGCATGCAATGATTTAATGCACCTTGGAATGTGGACATGTGATGGGGAACAACCAAATTTATCCTTATAAAATGGAAAACTAAAATTTTGAGATAAGCCTATAAACCGGGAAGAAGGGAGTATATATGCAAGATACTCCCTCCTTTCCGGTTTATAGGGCTTAATTTGAAAATCTCTTCAACCAAGGTAGATATTGAATGGTGGAATTAATTCCGTAGTTTGCAAAAGTACTTAATTAATACTCTCATTTTTCTCAAAAAATTGTGTAAACCGATGCATTAATTACACCACATGCATGCATGACCACTTAATGACCAAGAACTTCTACATGCATTGGTGAGTTTTTTCCTCATCCTTGCATGCAGTGGTTTAATACACCTTGAAATCTGAACATGTGATGGCAAATCGTAGAATTGAGACTTATAAAATGGAAAAACAAACTTTTTGAGATGAGCCCTATAAACCGGAAAGGAGGGAGTACTAGTATATGATCGGCAATACCTCCATAATGCGTGCATGCATAGTATCATAAGTTAGTATCTTAGGTTACCTTATTAATTGCCATGCATGACACAAAGTAGTACAACATTTAATATGATACGGTATCATGATATGATACCATGCTACCTCTTGAGCATGCGTTGGTTTTCCCGTGAAGAGGAAAGGGTGATGTAGCAAAGTAGCGTAAGTATTTCCCTCACTTTTTGAGAACCAATGTATCAATCCAATAGGAGGTTACACGCAAATCCCTAGTACCTGCACAAACAAATAAGAACCTTGCAACCAACGCGATAAAGGGGTTGTCAATCCCTTCACGGCCACTTGCAAAAGTGAGATCTGATAGAGATAATAAGATAAATATTTTTGGTATTTTTAAGGTATAGATTGGAAAGTAAAGATTGCAAAATAAAATAGATCGAAACTTATATAATGGAAAATAGACCCGGGGGCCATAGGTTTCACTAGTGGCTTCTCTCAAGATAGCAAATTCTACGGTGGGTGAACAAATAACTGTCGAGCAATTGATAGAAAAGTGCATAGTTATGAGAATATCTAGGCATGATCATGTATATAGGCATCATGTCCGTGACAAGTAGACCGAAACAATTCTGCATCTACTACTATTACTCCACACATCGACCGCTATATAGCATGCATCTAGAGTATTGAGTTCATAAGAACAGAAAAACGCATTAAGCAAGATGACATGATGTAGAGGGATAAAATCAAGCAATATGATATAAACCACCTCTTTTTATCCTCGATGGCAACAATACAATACGTGCCTTGCTGCCCCTGCTGTCACTGGGAAAGGACACCGCAAGATTGAACCCAAAGCTAAGCACTTCTCCTATTGCAAGAAAGATCAATCTAGTAGGCCAAACCAAACTGATAATTCGAAGAGACTTGCAAAGATATCAAATCATACATATAAGAATTCAGAGAAGAACCAAATATTGTTCATAGATAATCTTTATCATAAACCCACAATTCATCGGATCTCGACAAACACACCGCAAAAAGTATTACATCAAATAGATCTCCAAGTGAATCAAGGAGAACTTTGTATTGAGATCCAAAGAGAGAGAAGAAGCCATCTAGCTAATAACTATGGACCCGAAGGTCTGTGGTAAACTACTCACACATCATCAGAGAGGCTATGCTGTTGATGTAGAAGCCCTCCGTGATCGATTCCCCTTCCGGCGGAGCACCGGAAGAGGCCCCAAGATGGGATCTCACGGGTACAGAATGTTGCAGCGGTGGAAATAGGGTTTTGTGGTGCTCCTGGATGTTTTCAAGGTATAAGAGTATATATAGGCGAAGGAAGTAGGTCGGTGGAGCCACGAGGGGCCCACGAGGGTGGGGGGCGCGCCTACCCCCTGGGCACGCCCTCCTACCTCGTGGCCGCCTCGTTGCTTCCTTGACGTCCAGTCAAAGTCTCCTGGATTGTGTTTGTTCCAAAAATGATCCTCGCGAAGGTTTCATTCCGTTTGGATTCCGTTTGATATTCCTTTTCTGCAAAACACTGGCAAAAAAACAGGAATTTGCACTGGGCCTTCAGTTAGTAGGTTAGTCCCAAAAATAAAATAAAAGTGCATAATAAAGCCCATTGAACATCCAAAACAGATAATATAATAGCATGGAACAATCAAAAATTATAGATACGTTGGAGACGTATCATACCACACCCTCTCTTTCCTCATTTAACTGTGTGCCACATCATCCAAAAAGTCTAGTTGGCATGCATCATACCGCTTGATACTCCCATATTACGACTAGCCTTATTAGGTTGGCCATAGTGGGGGTATCATAGCCGACATCATGCACTCGGGAATAGAAAATATGATGATGTGGCAAACAAGCAGTAACATAGGTAGATACCATAATAATATATATATATATAATAAATTCTATACTACTCTATGATACTATATATGCACTATGAAGGTACGTACATAGTATCATATGCATGATACTATATATATATATATATATATATATTATATGATACTCCCCACTATATAAGGCTGGCCATAGTGGTGGTATCATAGCCGACGATGCATGCACTCGGAAATAGCAAGTATGCTGATGTGGCAAAGAATTAAATATTTATAAAGAGGGTTAGAGTAACATATAGGTAGATACCGTATCATGTTAAATGCGATGCTAATTTGTGTCATGCATGGCAATATATATGATCTATGTATGATACCATACTCTATGTATTATACTATGCGCTATAATTAATTAAAGGTAGTATCATACACTAGTATCATATATACTGTATATTCATGATACTAGAATATGAGACTCTCCACTATACTCGTGATTTCTTACCGTGGAAAAAAATTGGAGGCGAAACGATGAACTCATGTTTTCATTTGAACAAAAATATGATGTTAGGTAATAATGTGAATGTTTTCAAAGAGCACACGGTTCACTCACAAAAGCCGTGTGTCCTCTAAACCGTGGCCGATGCACCCCGACCCCTCTGCCACGTGCGCGATCTGAGTCGTGCGTTGTGATTGTCCAGAACCCAAACACCACGGATCGTACGTCTGCAACGTTGGATTCTCCTTGATCGAATGGCGACCCTTATCCCTTTCGACAACACATGTAAATTTTTTCAAATAGCCCCTCCCAAAACAAATGTTTTCAAGTAGCACACATTCACACAAGAAAGCCGTGTGCCTACCAAACCATGGCCGATGCCCTCCTTGCTGCGCGCGCGATCTGAGTCGTGCGTTCTGATTGGCCAGAACCCAAACCCCATGTTCGTACGTCTACACCGTTGGATGCTCCTAGATCGGACGACAATCCTCATCCCTTTCGATAGGAAATGCAGTCCGGCTAGGAATTGATTTATATGCCAACGTGCACGGTAAATGCCAAAAATTGTCTTAAATATAGCTAACGATACCTGAAATGCGCCAGCTAATCAAACCCGTGGTAAAATTGTGATTTGTTTATGTGGGAAAAATTTAGAGGTGAAACGATTAACTCACGTCTTCATTTCAAAATTAGTACGTCCTCATTTCAAACGAAATTATTCTGTTTGTGCACACGAGCGCTTA
Source organism: Triticum aestivum (assembly GCF_018294505.1). NCBI lineage: Eukaryota > Viridiplantae > Streptophyta > Magnoliopsida > Poales > Poaceae > Triticum > Triticum aestivum. The sequence goes on from NC_057802.1 coordinate 196,920,606, forward strand.
GAGGCAACCGTTTGCATAGGCCTTTCCGCGCGCGCGGCTACCGGGGATATTTTTCATCCTTTTCACCTAGGCCGCCAACACTCGGAGTCCCCAACACCCCCCCACCGTCCGCGCGCGTTTCATTCAGCTAGTCCACCCAATCCCCTTCGCTAGCTCCCCCCTCCCCCAGATCCACAGCAGAACCCTCTCCGGTGCCGCCATGCTCACCCCAGCCGTGTGCCCGCTCTTCGGCGTCAAGCCTACCTCCATTGCCGTTCCCAACATGCGGCGGCCCGCGCCTCATCATCTTCGTTTGCTCGCCAGCCACCCTCGAGCATATCGATGCACTAACCCTCGCCTCTCCTATGGTCTAAGTTACTGCCTATTTACAGATCATGGGCGCCCGAGTCAACAAATTAGCCGTACATTTTCTAAATTTTTGCATGGCATGTTTAGAAAGCTTGATACCAAGTTATTAGTTTTATGCTTATCCTCCTTTACTGAGTTTCGCATGTGTTCTCTGTAAATGCCGAGTGGCAGCGACATCACTCATTCAGGCCATGTATCAATTCATCTAATTCTGACAACCCTTGGTCTTCAGCAGATTGTGAGGGATCAAGTAGTCTCTAATGGGATAGAGCTGCAGCAATTACCCTTCCGGTGAGGAAACGGAGGAACGCTCCAAGGAAGCCTACACACCATCCTGAAGGTGTATATGAAGTAACCGAGATTGATTTAAAGTCCTGGGCTCCAACTAAACCAGATAAAGCACACATGAGGTTCAGGAGTGTGTGTGGATTTGTTGGCAGGGCAAGGCTCAACATTAATCTGTCGGGGTTTCGGAAGGCTGACATAGAAACATGGCGAAGGATAGTCCGGGAGATCATGGATCACTTCAACGTTCCAGAGCAGTGGAGAATGCAGGTGGAACACGCTGCACTGAAGAAGGTTAGGGATGCTTGGAGAAACTGGAAGCACGTGCTGTACAAGAAGTACTTGAGTGAAGGTAAGGACCCAATCGACGCATACCCCCAAATTACAAAGGTAGAATGGGGAGAATTCAAAAGGGTCAGGGCAACTAAAGAGTTTGCTGAGAAGAGTTTCAAGCAATCACAACTTTTGAAGAAGAACATACACCCCCACCGTATGGGTGTGGTAGGATACTACGACATGAAACTGATATGGGAACAGGAGGACAAAGAACCAGTAGCGGCGGGTGGGAATCCGGCCTGTAGTGAAATCAGGGGCGAACGCGCCAGAGACTACTTGCGGGCATGTGCAAAGAGGCGTGATGACGGAACTTATTACTTTGAAAATGCACATGACGCCAAACTGTATGAAGTGATGTTAGAGGCTTCCAAGATCCCTGGAAGGTTCTACAGGAACTCAGGGCCATGTGACATTCTGTCCATTGCTCTGGACACAAAAGAGCCCCCTAGCCATGCAAGGGGTATAGGTGTTAATGTCCCGCATAAGAGGGCTTTCACACTCAGCAAAGAAGAGAGGCTCAGCATGAAAAAAGCAAGGAGTGGAATGAAGAAGAATGCATTGTATGAAAGGTTGAAGAAGGAGATTTAGCCGGCTGTTTGAAAGGATGTTGAGGAGTCAATGATGATGCAGAAGACTCTAACACTGACAGATAGCCAGCAGATGGGAGGGGAGGCGGGCATGGAGGATGCTGCTTATTGCGCGACAACACTGCACAAGAGTAGTTGTGCAACACTGAGACTGCAGCTGCTCGTGATGATGCTATATCTAATCTATCTGGAATGAAAGATAGACTGAAGAGCGTGCTTACACATTATGAAGGTACATTAAAATGTGCAACGGCCTAGGTTTGCCCACCCTTCTTGGAAGATGGCCTCTTCTTGGACAATGTGCCATTGAAGCCGGGCTGTGTGAAGTACTACGTGACTGAAGTAAAGCCTGGATTCTATGAATTTTCCCTAAAGAATGTCGTAGGAGACTTTGATGAGCAAAGGACCTTGGAAGAAACACTGTTACATCACATCCAGTGGCCACGAAAGGAAATAGAGTTCATCGATGAGATTCCTCCGCCAAGAGCAACCACTATCGCCCCTCAACCGGTGATGCTTTCCTTGCCACAGCAGCTCTCGCGGGTTGATGCATCAACCTGTGATCAGCCAGCCCGACTTTGTGGCATACAGACCATGTCATCCTCCGCCCCAAAGCAGCCAGTGGCAAGGCCTACAACTGCTGATGATGCACCACCGGTTCAGATGCCGGCCGCTGAAGCAGCGGGGGGAGACCCAGCTGCAGCACATGATTAGTAGACCAACCTGGTGGAACAGACTGCTAAGCAGTCTGATGCTTCGGAACCTCCTGCCACACAGTCTGTAGGTCCAGAACCGACTACTCATCAGTCTGTCGGTCCACAGGCGCGTGATCAGCATACCAATGCGTCAGCACATCCTGCTCAGCAAACCAACGCGTTGGCACGGCCTCCTCGGCACACCGACAAGTTGGCACCACCTGCGCAGAAACCCGACATAGCTTCAATGCATGGTTAGCAGTCCGATGCCTCTGCTCCTACAGCCCAACAGTCCGCCACATCAGCACCGCCAGCTCTACGGTCTGACATAGATAAACCGTCTCCTAAGCAGTCCGTCCAAGCTTAACTGTCTGCTCGGCAGTCGACCTTGCAGCCCACCAGACATTCTGCTAGAAATGCTTCAAGTACCATGAAGGAAGTTGCCAAACATGCTACACCCACGAGGAAGCGCAGCGGGAGAGTGAACGATTGCCTCTTACTTAAAGCACTCATCGCCCAGAACCAAATTAATAGCAGCTTGTTCGAATCGGGGAGTAATATTATTTCTGACGCCATGGATGATGAGCAAGTAGAATTGTTGCTTGCTAAAAGTAAACCAGCCGTACTTCAAGCACGCGAGTACGTCCATGGCTAGCCATTTCTTGTTGGTGAATACTTTGATGAGTGCAGCTCCAGTTGCCACCAGTTACATGAATATTGCATGGATCAAATATCTGATGGTCATCATGGTTTGCTAGTCCACTACAACAGAGATCATTTCCGGCACGATGCTGGTTCCATCAATTTGAGTTTCGAGGACTTACATCTCTTCTTCAACTTCAACGTGCCCGATGCCACTCTTGTTAGATGCGTGATTTTGTAAGTACTTAACAAACTCTGATCAACTTCTCCATACAAGGTTGTAAATGATAAACAGCTAACTGCATTTTATTCCTCTCAGGGGATTGAACACGCAGAGAAGAAAAAGGTAGAGTGTGTATTTCATATATCCTGCATTAGCAAATGACACAGCATTAGATGGTAAGGACCGACGGGACTGGGCCGTTAACACGGTCCTCTGTATCTTCGCAAACACGTCCCATGCAGAATCATTTCTCTAGCCATATCATGAACGGTAAGTCAAGTAAACAACCACGCATACACTGATTGTCTTTCAGATTTCGACATCATTCGTAAGTTCATGGCTTTCTTAATATGTAGCAATCACTGGATTTTGGTATTCATTGTTCCAAACAACAACACTGTTTACTACATCGATTCTCTCAGAGAGTCAACAAACGCTCAGGATCTGACGCGTGTTCAGCCATTCTTGGATAGGTATTGAATTATATGATGTTGAAATTAATTTGCATTCATATCTGGTTCAATAATTGATGTTGTCAAAATTCATCATCATTTGCAGTGTGTTCGCATTGTGGAAAACTAAACCAGGGAACCTGTTCAAGACGGAATAACCTATGCAGCACGAGATCATTTCTTCGGTAACACACCAAAATCCGTTATTTTCAGAAAATTTATCCAACAGTCTGCAAATACCTTTCCTTACGCTAGTCAAATGTTCAAGCTTCTAAATAAACCTCTTTCTATTTTCTCCAAAGAAAAAAATAATACATCTAACACCGGTTAGGTTGTTCCTAATAGGACAAATACATGACTAATTTTGTACAAAAAATTCCAGTCTCCTCAGCTAGAAGCAGGGACCAACCTTTGTGGATACTATGTTTGCAGACACATGATCTCCATCTACAAATCTGCTGATAGTTGTGACAATCCTCGCGAATTAGTACCAGTAAGTCTATCTTAGTTAATATCTTCTACTCCACTCATATGGCACATTCTGATCTTAAAAATACTGCAGCTCATCTTAAAACCGAGGACCCCTGAACCGATCCCGGCTGGTGAATTGCTGATGGTTTGGAGATTTATCAGCGACTTCTTCCTGGATCACTACATCAATCCCACTGGTGATAATGAAGATTTCAGCATGCCTTCTCCTGAAACATTAAGTAAGATTTAGCCGCTAAACATATAACGCATGGATCCATTGTTTTCCATCTGATGAGGTCTTCGTATTTCGTACACTATGATTAATCATGTAATGCATATATGTGTGGACAAATCATTGAAATTTAGCTACCATATGTTCAATTGCAATTGTTGCAAAATCTGATGAATGTTCTTCCTGTGGACACTATTTTTCAATTGAATATTGTGGCGAATTTGCTTTTTGCGTGCCGATTCAAAATGGGATATTCTTGTTTATTTTTTCAATTGAATATTGTGGCGAATTTGCCTTTTGCGTGCCGATTCAAAATGGGATATTTTTGTTTTAACCTGGCAATTGCTCCGCACACGGTTCAACTAAATGAGTGTGTGCGATCCACATCGGAAAGCATACGTCAATCGTAGCGGAACCGTTGGTGATACACAGTAGATCACAAACGATTTGCAGCGCTACTACGTATGCGTAGGGTCTCCGGAACCATTTGTGATATCGCGTTATCGCACACGAGAACTGGGAGTAAACCGTGCCCAATGCAAAATACAATCCCAGTCGTAATTTTTTCAGGAAACGTGTGGGATCCCAAACAAAAAGCACACGTCAATCTTGCAGTAACCGTCGGTGTTACCCAACAAATCACAAACGGTCTACAACACTTGTATGTGTGCGAAGGGGCTCCTGAACCGTTTGTGATAGAACATTATCACAGACGGTAATTGTTGGCAAATGTGTCCCATGGAGTCTAGCTTGGCCGATGGGTTACGCAGAAAACTCGTGTGCGATGGGGCACAAATCGCACACACTTCATATGTTGGCCCGTGTGCCTTACATACTATTTCCCAAATGGTTCGTTACGACAGACCGTATGGTTTCACTACGTCATTAAAATGCTTAATCACAGATACCACACGTGCGAAAGAATTTAGTGTGTGCTGCATCACACATGATTACATTTTGGAAGGCCTCCTCATCACTGCTCCATATCCCCAACTGTTTCTGGGTCGTGTGGGAAGGACACCCTATCGCACACACTCACTTGGCGACGGCCCCAAATGCCATCGCAGAAAGGGGTTAAAAACCGTTTGTTTAGGACCGACGCGCACCAGTGATGGATCATACGGCCGGTAGAAAGTCCATGGATCCTATGGCCCGTAGAAGGCCCATTGATCATACGGCCCGCAGTAGGCCCATGGTTACAACATTCCGTGTGTTGCCATGATTATTGTGGCCTTGTTACCAAAAATAGGTTATTGTGGCCACTAGAAAAATGCGGAAAAAGAACTGCAGTGACTACAAGCAAACAACTAAACAAGACAATAAGGAAATAAATAAGCAAGCAACTAACGCTAGCCTATTACAGCTATTACATATATTACATCCACTGAGCATCAAAGTTCAGCACCAGTGCAAATATAGGGAACAAAGCAGCATATTACATACACTGGCCGTCAAAATTGGCCACCAGTGCAAATAAACGCGGCAGCAAAACAAGTCCATAACTGAAACGACTTCAGAAGAGCTCAAGAAACATTATCCTGGGTATCCACCATGCTGGCAATAATCTTAGCAAGCTTATTAGCTGTGTCCTGTTTGGCGCTAAAATCCTCCAACACTTGCTGTTGCACCAGAAAGTATGCATCTGAATGCTCCAGGGACTTCTGCAATCCTTTCGCTTCTTGTCGCAGCACAGCTGATCGATGTCTTTCATCTTGTAGTTGAGACTCAAGAAACTGAATTGATTCAGACAATGAGTTTGAATAGCTTGTGCAAGTGGTAGTGGCAAGTAACTCGAACAGTAAACCAAGACAGGACTTTAGGGTTGCCTCACTGTCTTCAAGATTGCTTTCCTTAGCTGTTTTATCAGCTTTTTTGGAGACCAACAAGGATGTCTCACGATCCTGAACCTTATCTGCATTACTTCCTTTATCATTGCTTAATAAGGCACTCTTCCCCAATATTCTGTTAGCATTCTAAAAGAAGAAACAAGCAGACACATAACAGGTTTAGTATGTACTAGTATATGAAACTCATTTCGGTGAACCAGTTCATTAGTAAGGTGGACAAGATTAAACTACGAAGTCTTCTCTTGCCAAGTAGAACATTATAAAAGCATCAAACAAACATATATTTATGTCCTATGGTCAATGCGTTGTCTTGCCAAATCAAAATAGAGACACGGTTCAAATCATATCAGTTCAAGAGAAAGCAGCACTGAAAGAATACAAAGCATGGGAAACTACACGGCACAACAAGATTTCAGGTGGGTACCATGGGTCTACATGTACAACAACACTATTGGCCCTGTTATGATGCTAGTAATGTGCATGATATGAGAAGTCAACTGTATACACAATTGAAATTGAAATCAACAGAGCTATTTATGAGAGCAAACCTATTAAAGAAACATGCGTAAACATACCAGTTGTGCCATTGGAGTTTCCATTGGAGCATTCAATTTAGAAATAAGTTTGTATGAGTAAATACAGTGATACAAGAGCAAAGCAGTATGCACGATAGCAATGGAATCTTAAATGAGAACAGTTGTTCTTCAGGTTTAAGCACTTGTTCTACATGAATAGAGTACAGTAAGACGCAAGCATATAGTACTTAAAATAAAATGAGCTCATAGACCTTACCACATTCTTGGTCCGGGACAAGTAAAGAACAAGGCGTTCCCAGTCATCGTCCAGTAAACGTGTCTCAGGAGAACGTAAGGGAATTTGATGAGTTTCTTTGCCAGTGAAGTATGTTTTCTTCAGGTAATTCCGATACCGCCACCAAGCATTCTTGAAGATAGCAGAGGTATTAGCACAGGTTACCTCATCCTGAGTTTCCAAATCGGTCCTTCTCTATAGAGAAAAATGGGAAAATTTGCTGTATTATAACCATCATGGAGGTAGAATGTATGGGATAAAGCAAATTAATTGCCATGAATAACATTACTTACACATAACTCCTGGACAGACACCCGCAATTGGCATTTTCCTTCATTTTCAGTATAATATTTCCATGATGGGAAGATACGCACATAGGATTTAATAACATCAAATGCGATAGATGCTAAACTATGAATGGCTGGTTGTGCTTCCTCCACTGGAATAGGTGTACTAACCGGTGGAGTTAGGGTTCGCCGTGGTAGTACTGGCGCTTTGGGCACTGGAGCTACCTTACTAACTGCTCTTGTTTGGGAGCTCTGTGGTGGAGATGGTGTTGTGTCAACAGGAACTAGGTTACTATCTGCTGGGGTTGGGGTTAGATTGGTCGAAGTTGGTTCTCTGTCCATCGCAGTAGGGGTAAAGTCTGCGAGAGACTAGGTTATGTGTGGTAGGGCTGGTTCTCGTGCATGTATAAGCGGGGTGCAATCTTCACCAAGAGGTAGCATTGTTTTATTTGAAGACCGTGTTTTTACTCCGCTAGATATTGCCGTCACCCACTCCAATTCAAATGGCTGATAAATAGGAAACATGGTTGAGTGTATAGACATTGTATGAGAGACAGATGCAATAGATAGTGTGGAAAAAGAGGGCATTAAATAGTTAACATGTATATTGTTTAACTAAAATAGATAGCATGAAATAATTTCACATATATGATGTCTATCTAAACTGGATAGCATAGCATAACATAATTCAAAGATATGATGACTAACTAAACAAGATTGCATGGCATAATTCACATCCATGTTATCTAAGTAATCAGGATCATATGATTTAATTCACATATGTGATTTATATGCTAAGTAGAGGGCATTCACATATATGATGTATGAACTAAGAACATGGTGTTGAATATTGTGTATATGATGTCTAAACTATGCAATGCAAGACACCATATGCATGATATGAGTAGTAGAACCGTGCCATGTTAGAGCATACACCTCGGTGGGGGAATAGGACTGGTCATCTGTCTCTGAATCCATCTCTGAGGAGCTATCGAGACCCAGCAAGAGATCTTCTTGGACAGGTAGCAGTGTCTGCTCTGAAGGCCTTGTTTTCACTCCAGATTTTTCCATCACCCACTCAAATGGCTGATTCACAAGAAGAGTAGTCGACAAATGGAAATTTAATGAAGAAAAGGATGGGCAAGATATCATTCAAATATATGATGTCTGGTTAAACAGGATGTCATTGCACATTTCACATATATTATGGCTGACTAAAAGACATGAGACTGCATAATTCCCATATATGATATTGAAACTAAACAGGTGGCATTACAGAACATGTCTAAACTAAGCAGATGTCATATATGATGTCGAAAGTAGGGACTGCAAGGCAACATATGCATGATATGACTAACATAATCATGCTAAGTTAGAGCAAACAACTTGGGGAGTAAATAGTAGTGGTCAGCTGCGCGTCTGAATCCGCCGCAGAACAGATATCTTCCTCTGGATTCCAATATGGAGAGGGGGGGAGGGTTTGCCATGGAACCCACCATGGAGCGATGTCTGCATGACATTGTATTGCCGCGCAAAACTCTTCTCTTTTTCTCTACATTTTCAGCATGACTGTGTACAATATCTGACATGCATACAAAAAAATATAGTGAGATTATGTAAGGAGAGCATGCAGAAATCTAGATTAATGGTAACAACCAGTGGATGGATCCAAAAATAATGATAGCAGGCTGATGATTGCTTTAATTTAATAAAAAAACAGATGATGATTGCTTTACTATTTGTTTCCCACCCAAGATGAACAACATAGGCATACCCTAGGTGAACTAGATATTAAACAGAGATACTATTCATTGCTGCCTCGATATGTGCCCCACAACTAATTTAGAACTCAAGTTTGAACATCAATTTGGACCTGACTTGGAGTCTAAGAGGTGAAAAGGACAATAAAGTAGCAGGTAATATTAAGCAATGCATAACATAAGCAGAACCAAAAGAGTGCGACCTCTCTTGTGGACCCGTGTAATCCTCGGGTTCATTTGCTGAGTCGATGATGGTGATGCCGTTGCGGTGGGTGCCGGCGGCCGTGAAGGAGATCTGAGGCGGCGAAAGATGGTCAGGACTCGTGATGTCTGGTTGGGTGGATGCTTCTAGCGATGGAGCAGCTCAGGTGAGGTGGACGAAGTTGCGGCAGGAGCAGGACAAACCACACAAAGTTTTCTTTGACACCTACCTATAACTTATGTAATTCTGTAAGGGCTCATTTGGCTTGCATGATTCTGAAACCGCAGGGATAGGAGGAAAAACACCGGAATAGGATAGGAATGCACATGGCAAACAAAGCATTTGTGAACACAAGATTTCTGTCAACTTGGGTGTTTGGTTCACAGGAATTGGAGGAGCAGAGGAATGCAAAGAAACATGGCCAAAATAAAGTGAAACCATATGAAAGCGTGTATAGTTAGAATGATATTCTACCACCAATGCACTTGGTCTTGTTTTCATGCATAGGATTTGAAAAGTAGGTCCAGGTGGATGTTTTGCTCCATTCCTTTCAACAAAATGCATGAATAATTGAATAGTAGAGTGCCATAGGAAAAGTTACTATTGCTATGTTTTTCCATTGAACCAAAATATCCCTAATGGATCGACATGAATGTTGAGTAATAAGTGATGCGACAAGTGTACAACCTCTTTGCCGTAGCCATGTCGACCTCAGCATCATTGGGTTGGTCGCTGAATAAGTTGAGGCAGAGGTGGTTGTCGGAGGTGTGGAGGAGGATCTGAGGAATCTGTAGACGGCGTCCGGGGCACTGCTCTGTTGTGATGGATCGTTCCGTCGTTGGAGCAGCTTCAGTGAGCTGTAAGACTTCAAGACTGAAGCAGCACAAGACAGACATCGTTAATCTCAAATGGGATTCTAATAGCATCTCCAACAGATGATGAAAAATGCATTACCAAAAAGTGATATATGTAAAATTTACATCACCAAAAACCACCTGACTACAACAGATGAGGCAAAAACTGTTGACTCTGAACTTAACTATCGAAACTAAAATTTACAATGGAATCTGAATGTTACTATCAAAACTGAATGCAATGGTAGCAAAGAGGCACTTCACATGGGATAGTTTAGGGAGGGACTGCAGTTCATCTTCAACCTGCACCCCCCTGAGCCACCATCCACCATCGGCCGAACCCCGCACCGCCTCGCCTCCCCGAAACAACTCCCCACCATCGGTCCGCCGCAGCCTCGCCGCCCCGAAACAACTCCCCACCGCCGGTCCGCCGCCGCC
>NC_057802.1:196931424-196935349 GCF_018294505.1 Triticum aestivum
AGATAGATAGTGGGGTACCTCTCCGGTGAGCCCCCTCCCCACTGCGGGTGGTTCTTCCTTAACTCCGGCGAGCCCCCCACCCCCTGAAAATCGACTGACCCAAAAGTTGATTCAGTCGACTGAAGTGTAGCTAAATCGGAGCAGAGCAGCAGCACGAGCGAGGGGGAGAGCAGCAGCAGCAGCACGAGCGAGCGAGAGCCGAAGCAGCAGCAGCAGTGCGAGCGAGCGAGAGCCAGAGCAGCAGCAGTAGCACGAGCGAGCGAGCGAGAACCGGAGCAGCAGCTGCAGATCTCGCTGGTATGGACGCTGCCGCTGAAGGGGCCTCACACTGGGGGAGAGCCGCCGTGGAGATGTCACCCGCAGCGCCGGCTTCGAGGTAGCCGCTCCATGGGGGTGCGGGATGGAGCACCGTCGGGCGCCGGGAGGTCGAGTTAAGGATAAGGTGCGATGCGATGAGTGTACAACCTCTTTGGTGGCATCAAGTAGGCCTCGGCTTGGTCCGAGGAGTCGGTGAGGATGTTGCGGTTCCGGTGGAGCAGGTTAAGGTGGCGCTGTGGGGATGGAGCAGCCGTGATAGACGACGCGATCGTCGGAGTAGCTCCTTGGAGGTGGAAAACGGGGCGGCTGAACCAGCGGGACGACGAGATGGACGACAGATCCTCATCCGGGGAGGTGGATGTGACGCCCCCGATTTGATCGTACACTAATCATGCACGCAAATGTGTACGATCAAGGTCAGGGACTCACGAGAAGATATCACAACACAACTCTAAAACATAAATAAGTCATACAAGCATCATAATACAAGCCAGGGGCCTCGAGGGCTCGAATACAAGTGCTCGATCACAGGCGAGTCAGCGGAAGCAACAATATCTGAGTACAGACATAAGTTAAACAAGTTTGCCTTAAGAAGGCTAGCACCAACTGGGATACAGATCGAACGAGGCGCAGGCCTCCTGCCTGGGATCCTCCTAACTACTCCTGGTCGTCGTCAGCGGCCTGCACGTAGTAGTAGGCACCTCCAGTGTCGTAGGAGTCGTCGTCGACGGTGGCGTCCGGCTCCTGGGCTCCAGCATCTGGTTGCGGCAACCAAGTAGAAAGGAAAGGGGGAAAAGGAGGAAGAAAGGCAACCGTGAGTACTCATCCAAAGTACTCGCAAGCAAGGAGCTACACTACATATGCATGGGTATATGTGTAAAGGGGCATATCAGTGGACCGAACTGCAGAATGCCAGAATAAGAGGGGGATAGCTAGTCCAGTCGAAGACTACGCTTCTGGCCATCTCCATCTTGCAGCATGTAGAAGAGAGTAGATTGAAGTCCTCCAAGTAGCATCGCATAGCATAATCCTACCCGGCGATCCCCTCCTCGTCGCCCTGTTAGAGAGCGATCACCGGGTTGTATCTGGCACTTGGAAGGGTGTATTTTATTCAGTATCCGGTTCTAGTTGTCATAAGGTCAAGGTACAACTCCGGGTCGTCCTTTTACCGAGGGACATGGCTATTCGAATAGATAAACTTCCCTGCAGGGGTGCACCACATAACCCAACACGCTCGATCCCATTTGGCCGGACACACTTTTCTGGGTCATGCCCGGCCTCGTAAGATCAACGCGTCGCAGCCCCACCTAAGCACAACAGAGAGGTCAGCACGCCGGTCTAACCCTATGCGCGCAGGGGTCTGGGCCCATCGCCCTATGCACACCTGCACGTTGCGAACGCGGCGGCGAGCAGACCTAGCAACCCACACGATCACGGCGGTTACGTCAAAGCAGTCCAACACGGCGCGCGCCACTCAGTCGCTGACATCACGAAGGCTTCGGCTGATACCACGACGCCGGGATACCCATAACTACTCCCGCGTAGATGGTTAGTGCGTATAGACCAAATGGCCAGACTCAGATCAAATACAAAGATCTCGTTAAGCGTGTTAAGTATCCGCGAACGCCGACCAGGGCCAGGCCCACCCCTCTCCTAGGTGGTCTCAACTTGCCCTGTCGCTCCGCCATAAAGTAACAGTCGGGGGACGTCAGGAACCCAGGCCCACCTCTACCGGGATGGAGCCACCTGTCCTTTCAGCCCCCTCATCAGAATCACTTGCGGGTACTCCTCGAGCCGACCCGACTTTAGTTACCACATGTGTCATGTATATAATGTATATAGTATATACCCGTGATCACCTCCCGAAGTGATCACGGCCCAGTAGTATAGCATGGCAGACGGACAAGAGTGTAGGGCCACTGATGGAACACTAGCATCCTATACTAAGCAGTAGGATAGCAGGTAAGGGTAACAACTGTAGCAACAATGTCAGGCTATGCATCAGGATAGGATTGACGGAAAGCAGTAACATGCTACACTACTCTAATGCAAGCAGTATAGAGAAGACTAGGCGATATCTGGTGATCAAGGGGGGCTTGCCTGGTTGCTCTGGCAAGAAGGAGGGGTCGTCAACTCCGTAGTCGAACTGGGCAGCAGCAACGTCGGTCTCGTAGTCTACCGGAGAAGGAGAGGGGAAAGAAACAGTAAATACGGAGCAAACAAAGCATCACAAAACATAAGGAGGCAAAACGCGGTGCTAGGTATGCCCTAACGCGGTAGTAAGTGATACCGGCGAAGGGGGGAAACATCCGGGAAGGTATTCCCGGGGTTTCGCGTTTTCGGACAGATGAACCGGAGGTGAAATGTTACAGGTTCACTATGCTAGGGGCGCATGGCGGACGAACGGGCTGCGTATCTGGATTCGTCTCGTCGTTCTGAGCAACTTTCATGTAGAAAGTATTTTCATCTGAGCTACGGTTTAAAAGATATGATTTTCTAAAGATTTACTAATTTCTGGAATTTAAGTAATCATTTAATTTAGTTCGAAATTGGATTTATGACATCAGCATGATGTCATGCTGACATCAGCAGTCAACAGGGGTTGACTAAGTCAAACTGACAAGTGGGTCCAGTGGGACCCACCTGTCATTCTCTGTTTAGGTTAATTAGGGTTTAGCTAAACTAATTACTGTTTAATTAAATTAGCTAATTAATCAGATTAATTTAAACAGGATTAATTAACTTAATTAATTTAGTTAGTTAATTAATTAATTAAATTTATTTTTATTATTTGCTTTATTTTTATTATTTATTATTATTATTATTATTTTAATTCTTTTTTAACACATTCTCTGGGCGGGGCCCATGTGTCATGGCCCCAGGGGGCCATAGTGGTTTTGGGCGCGGGTGCGGGCACGCAGGCCCGTGGCCACCAGAGGGGCACCGGCGACAGCAGGGCATGGCGAGGCCGGCCGCCGGAGGCGACAGCGGTGAGGCCACGGCGGGGCGGCGCCAGGGCGCGGCGGAGAGGCCTCAGCGGGGTGAGGCACTGGGCGCGGCGGGGGGGAACGGCGCCGGCGACAGTGGCGAACGAGCTAGGGAGGGGAGGCCGGAGCATAGGGGAAAGAGGAGGGCGCGGGGCTCACAGTGAGCCAGGAGGGGATGGCAGCGGGCTCGTGGTGGTGCTTGAGGCAGTGAGATCGGGGGCGACGGTGACGAGGAGGAGGCAGTCCGTCGAAGGCGGAGGTGCGTCGAGCTCTGGGCGGCGAGGATCCAGCGACCGGGGTGGCGGGGTGGTTCGGTTCCAGGCGTCGAGCGGCGGGGCGGTCCTGCTTGAGGTGAAGCTGCGGGCGCACGGGGCCTCCATGGCCGGCGGGTCAGGTGCGTCGGGGAAGGCCGTCGCCGTCGGGCGACGATGGGAGGCGCTGGCAGCGCCAGCGCGGGAGAGGCGGGGTCGGCGGAGCCAGGGTCAGGGGCGATGGGGATCGCCCGGATCCAGCATAGAGAGGGGAAGGAGTGGAGGAAGGCGGGGCGGCGCTGGCGGTGGGCGTCGAGTGGCAGCGTTGGCGACGGGGACAGCGAGCGCGTCGGGGGACGGGGGCGCCGG
>NC_057802.1:196935646-196943070 GCF_018294505.1 Triticum aestivum
GGGTAGTGGTGGGGCGACGGGGTGGATAGGGTGGATAGGGTTCCACCGACAAGGGGATAAGGGGAGTGGTGCTGGGCCACAGCTGGGCCGGCCTGTTGCTGGGCCGGAGCCCAGTTGGGGGTTTCCTCTCTTTTTTTGTCTTTACCTTTTCTTATTTTTTTGTAGTTTCTTTTATTTATTTATTTTGTTTTACAAAAATTACCACTAGTGCCTAAATTTGTATTTATCAACAAACTACTGTGAGATTAATCCTTAACCCATAATAAAATAGTTTTAGCATTTTATAAATTCAATAGGCATTTGTTTAATTGTTTTCACTATTGTTTTAATTGTTTTAGAGCCTTTAAATATTTTATCAAAGCTTGTTTTCTCCACCATGATTACTTACGATTTATTTGACACAACCCAAACATTTTAGTTTTGATATTTGAAAATTTTACTGTTTGCCTATATTTTAGATTTTAATTTGAATCGTTTTTGAACTAACTCCAGTTATCAACAGTAACCGAGGTGACGTGGCACCATTAGCAGAGGTTTACTGTAGCTTGATTATCCGGGCGTCACAATTCTCCTCCACTACAAGAAATCTCGTCCCGAGATTTATGAGGGAAGTAAAGGGGAAAGGTTCGGGTTACGAAATTCTATGGAGTGTTCTTGGTCTTGGTTGCTCTTCTCGAAGAGGTTGATCCATTACGTTGATGTCTTCATTCTGCTGTTTCAGGTCGTCATGATGAAGTTGTCGTCCTTTCTTCGGGAACTCCATCGTACGTACGAAAGAATAAGGGGGTATTCTGGGAGAACGGACCTCTGCAAGGTTAACTATCTGGTCAATATTATCGGGGGAGGTGGCGGAAAGTAACTCTCGAACTAAATCTTAAGAAAAAGCCGAGAGCAAGTAAGAAAGTAACATGAGAAGTTTCAAACGGGTAGGCAATCGTTCGAAGCCTGAAACAAAGTGTGAAAGAGGGTTCAAAGCAATCGGAATAAGTATTATGTCTGGTACCAGAATAGATCACTAGGCAGGTGGCCCGTGAATCACATACGAAGTCAAGCTCGAGGAATAACTTCGACAACAGGGTGTATAGGAGAGTCAGGTTTCGATCCTATGGAACTGTGGGTTATGGGCCCACCATGTGGTTTTTTTTATAGGAGCAGTGACATCTTGCACGATCATGATAGCAAGGCATGTCAGAGAATACCCTGTGAGTTATGTCGGCAACACGTTGGTACCAAGGGCGAGGGACGAAGAGAACCATTTTCCTGCTCGTTGAAACGAGGCAGACCATTAGGCAAAGTTCTCGTCCATCAGTGGCTACCGGGATGTCATCAACAATAGTAACAGGGTCTTGCTGACAGAATGGTGCACCGAGGTGTTTACATAAGCAGGAGAATATTACTGCTTAGATCATATAGAACTCAAGAAGGGTTAAACAAAAGAATGGAAAGGAAAATATCATTATCAGATTAAACAGAACAATGGAAAGGAAAATGTGTTTAAACACATATTTCAAGGGTATATTCTTCCCAAGGGTAAGCAGAGCATGATATCCATGTCGGGATATAACGTAGAAAACCCTTTAGGAAAGAGGAGAGAAATTTCATGCCATTACCCATACAACGGTGTATGGATAATTGATAAAGAAAATTTAGCATTGTGCTTCAAATGTTCTTATTGAAAATTGGAGTACCAGTGACATGCTTTGAGATAGCATTGGCAATGTATTCAAGCAAAGGTCAGACTTTGGATACAGGAAGGATCCATCAGGAACAACTTGTAGAATAAGTCTTACAATTTCCTCATGGGAGAATGGTTAACCTTGCTAAAAAGTAAATTATAACAAAAGGTCCTCTGGCTAGGGGTGCTAAGCAAAGACACCACCTTTTCGAGTTATGTAGAGACCAATGTTATAACTCTTGGAAATATGTTCCAACCATCATATCTGACCGAGATTCAGATCTGATTGGTGTCACGATTCCTCGGACTTAGGATGCCTAAGAAGAAAAAGGTGCAACACCAATTGACGAGATGACATTGTAAGATTCTCGGGAAACAAACTATGGAAGCGAGTTCCGAAACAAGAGTCCATCAGTATACCAACGAGAGGATGAGGAGGTGGCCGATTGTCTCAGCGACAACCCATTGAGATTTCCAAAAGATGGATTTCCACAACTAAGTGACCAAGGAGATAACATTAGCTAGATCGAATGATATAATGAGGTATGCTCGAGGAGAACATACCCAATTAAACATTGGTTGAAAGGTGCACCCGAAATATGGGATGGGTTGCACGACCAACGTCGGAATGGTGATTCCATAATCAATAGTCTAAGAATGAACGGCCGACCATTAACTTCAAAGGAATAAGGTTGCTAGAAGGGCAGAATCCAAACAACACAGTTCACCTGTTGGTATCCCGGTTAGAATCAACACGTGAACCTAGAAATGAATCTAGATGACGAGAAGTATTACTATATCAGGAATTCTTAAGAGGTGGGGCAATCCTCACAACATCCTTGACATGAAGGACAGTAATACTTCAATGTAGAACATAACATAAGCTAGATAGTAAAGAGCTCCATAACATGATCAAGTCTGACTTGGAGTGGGCAATAACGTTGCCGATGATAACACAAATCATTGAGGGGCAAGGATGGTATTTCTCATCCTGAATTTCGACTGATATCCTGGAAGAGCTCAAAATGTTGACGGTGATCATGACATTTTGTTGTCGAGGGGATCCACGAAGAAGCAATTGATCAGCGACTGCATCAAGCAAAAGGACTGATGCAACAAAAGATTATTGGAGCCACGGATACTACACAAACTCGGGGCAAGTTTGTTGTTCGAGGTGAAACGATATGACGAGGAAAATCGACGTAAGCTTAGCTCATCGTCGAAAGTGGTGCTCCGGGAATAAGGACCAGGTAGCACAGTTAAAATCATCAAGATAATGATATAGCCAAACAGGCTAGGAATGACGCGATCGGGTACAAACTCGTAAGTAAGGAACATTACTAAATTTGTTGAACCGTAGTGCGGACTCGATTCAATTATCGATGTCCTTGAGTGTTTAATAACTCGGAGCCCGTGAAAAATTGGAATCAATGAGAATGCAATACTTGATGGAGAACTCATAATAAGTTATGCAGTTCCGTGATAATCTCGAGATACCAGGGGGGTAATACTCGACGACAAACCAAAGTAGAGGTTGGACTGCGGTATTGCTCTGCAGAAGACAAGTGCTTAAACTTGCACGAGAAATGGTATTTAAAAGAGAACATGGTTGGAACCACGATTGCAAAATGTCAGATCCCAGATATAAGACGAACTTATACCAAGGGAATAATTAATTTAAGAAAAGCTTTAATGATAAGATCTACATCGTGTCCATGGGCATGAACGCAAAGTACAAGGTCGACTCCCACTTCTCCAATGCATAAACTTTCATTCACTTCTCATTTTTCAAAGAAGTTGTAGTGTTGAAATTTTATCTGGCAAAATACCAGAAGAGTATGACTCATGAAAACTTTCGAGTTCACACATATTATGAAAGTCATAGGTTCAACCCATCAAGGCATCTTAGGAACATATACCACAAACTTCGGAGTAAATATTACAAGCTCGAAAGAAGAGCATTGTTCAAAAACAGATGATACAATTTACCAAATGCATTATATACCCACGGAAAGGCTCACAAGATTATTCAATATGAAGGACACTGTCGGATAAAATCCAACAAAGGAACCGATGGTCCACAAGGGATCTGATGTGAGCATCGGTACTCAACAAGAGGAAGAAGAATGCAAGGAGATCTGATTATAGAAACAACTAACTAACTCAAAGTTCAAATGCAAAAGAATTACAATTTCCAAATCAGGGGGTCAGAAGCAACGCTCTGATCAAGGATGGATAAGTTGAGTAGGCTTAGGGGTACAATCGATGGCAATTTGATAGGTCGAGATCCAACTCATGTTAAAAAATGATGTCTGAGCCGGAAGGATGAATTCTAGGATCTGATTGAGGATTGCGAGCATTCGCAACATATTGAATCAATGGACTCAAAAAGATAATGACAAGGGGTGCTAATAAGATTTCGAGACTTATGGGATTAATCATAATGCTAGTAAGCAAGAATTTCAAGAGCAATAGGCTCCTGAGGATTTTCGGAAGATCGAATGGTATTCTGAACACTTTTGTGATATACTTGAATCCACTGGGGATGAGCGGATACTCGGTAAGTGCGAGGATTATCCGTAGGGGTATTCAGGTGACAATGAACAGCAAGGTAGTAAGCTCAAAGGATTGTCGGAACAACAGAGAGAATTTCGGGGTATCTTGTAATAACAAGATCATCTGGGAAACATTGTATGAATGGCGAGTATACGTGGTTATCCATAGGAGTTTATCGATGAAAGGGAATTGCAAAAGTGATGAACACAAGTTCTCGGGTTATCAGCGGAGAGTATCTTCAGGGTCTTCACGTGCAACAGACGATCATCCATAATAAGGGGCTCTCCGGGTGAAAGTGATAACGAGATCCTAATGTTAGATTTAGCAAAATTCACTTAACCCGAATAGCAGAGAGTTCAGAGTCCCAGAGTAAAGGTCGAGGAGTAAAAGATCCTAGTACCACCCAATGGCGATGTGGGCCCGTAAGACACACAGCCATGTTAGTAAAAGTTTTTGTAATGTCTAGACTCGACTTCGGCCAAGGAGTGTGGAAAGGGGGATTCCTACAGGCAGTTGGCTCTGATACAAACTTGTGACGCCCCCGATTTGACCGTACACTAATCATGCATGCAAATGTGTACGATCAAGGTCAGGCACTCACGGGAAGATATCACAACACAACTCTAAAACATAAATAAGTCATACAAGCATCATAATACAAGCCAGGGGCCTCGAGGACTCGAATACAAGTGCTCGATCACAGACGAGTCAGCGGAAGCAACAATATCTGAGTACAGACATAAGTTAAACAAGTTTGCCTTAAGAAGGCTAGCACCAACTGGGATACAGATCGAACGAGGCGCAGGCCTCCTCCCTGGGATCCTCCTAACTACTCCTGGTCGTCGTCAGCGGCCTGCACGTAGTAGTAGGCACCTCCAGTGTCGTAGGAGTCGTCGTCGACGGTGCCGTCCGGCTCCTGGGCTCCAGCATCTGGTTGCGGCAACCAGGTAGAAAGGAAAGGGGGAAAAGGAGGAAGAAAGGCAACCGTGAGTACTCATCCAAAGTACTCGCAAGCAAGGAGCTACACTACATATGCATGGGTATATGTGTAAAGGGGCATATCAGTGGACTGAACTGCAAAATGCCAGAATAAGAGGGGGATAGCTAGTCCAGTCGAAGACTACGCTTCTGGCCATCTCCATCTTGCAGCATGTAGAAGAGAGTAGATTGAAGTCCTCCAAGTAGCATCGCATAGCATAATCCTACCCGGTGATCCCCTCCTCGTCGCCCTATTAGAGAGCGATCACCGGGTTGTATCTGGCACTTGGAAGGGTGTATTTTATTCAGTATCCGGTTCTAGTTGTCATAAGGTCAAGGTACAACTCCGGGTCGTCCTTTTACCGAGGGACACGGCTATTCGAATAGATAAACTTCCCTGCAGGGGTGCACCACATAACCCAACACGCTCGATCCCATTTGGCCGGACACACTTTTCCGGGTCATGCCCGGCCTCGTAAGATCAACGCGTCGCAGCCCCACCTAAGCACAACAGAGAGGTCAGCACGCCGGTCTAACACTATGCGCGCAGGGGTCTGGGCCCATCGCCCTATGCACACCTGCACGTTGCGAACGCGGCGGCGAGCAGACCTAGCAACCCACACGATCACGGCGGTTACGTCAAAGCGGTCCAACACGGTGCGCGCCACTCAGTCGCTGACGTCACGAAGGCTTCGGCTGATACCACGACGCCGGGATACCCATAACTACTCCCGCGTAGATGGTTAGTGCGTATAGACCAAATGGCCAGACTCAGATCAAATACAAAGATCTCGTTAAGCGTGTTAAGTATCCGCGAACGCCGACCAGGGCCAGGCCCACCCCTCTCCTAGGTGGTCTCAACCTGCCCTGTCGCTCCGCCATAAAGTAACAGTCAGGGGCCGTCAGGAACCCAGGCCCACCTCTACCGAGATGGAGCCACCTGTCCTTTCAGCCCCCTCATCAGAATCACTTGCGGGTACTCCTTGAGCCGACCCGACTTTAGTTACCACATCTGTCATGTATATAATGTATACAGTATATACCCGTGATCACCTCCCGAAGTGATCACGGCCCAGTAGTATAGCATGGCAGAGGACAAGAGTGTAGGGCCACTGATGGAACACTAGCATCCTATACTAAGCAGTAGGATAGCAGGTAAGGGTAACAACTGTAGCAACAATGTCAGGCTTTGCATCAGGATAGGATTAACGGAAAGCAGTAACATGCTACACTACTCTAATGCAAGCAGTGTATAGAAGACTAGGCGATATCTGGTGATCAAGGGGGGGCTTGCCTGGTTGCTCTGGCAAGAAGGAGGGGTCGTCAACTCCGTAGTCGAACTGGGCAGCAGCAGCGTCGGTCTCGTAGTCTACCGGAGAAGGAGAGGGGAAGAATCAGTAAATACGGAGCAAACAAAGCATCACAAAACATAAGGAGGCAAAACGCGGTGCTAGGTATGCCCTAACGCGGTAGTAAGTGATACCGGCGAAGGGGGGAAACATCCGGGAAGGTATTCCCGGGGTTTCGCATTTTCGGACAGATGAACCAGAGGTGAAATGTTACAGGTTCACTATGCTAGGGACGCGTGGCGGACGAACGGGCTGCATATCTGGATTCGTCTCGTCGTTCTGAGCAACTTTCATGTAGAAAGTATTTTCATCTGAGCTACGGTTTAAAAGATATGATTTTCTAAAGATTTACTAATTTCTGGAATTTAAGTAATCATTTAATTTAGTTCGAAATTGGATTTATGACATCAGCATGATGTCATGCTGACATCAGCAGTCAACAGGGGTTGACTAAGTCAAACTGACAAGTGGGTCCAGTGGGACCCACCTGTCATTCTCTGTTTAGGTTAATTAGGGTTTAGCTAAACTAATTACTGTTTAATTAAATTAGCTAATTAATTAGATTAATTTAAACAGGATTAATTAAGTTAATTAATTAATTAAATTTATTTTTATTATTTGCTTTATTTTTATTATTATTTATTATTATTATTATTTTAATTCTTTTCTTTTTTTTCTTTTTTCTTTTTTTAAACACGTTCTCTGGGCGGGGCCCATGTGTCATGGCCCCAGGGGGGCACAGTGGTTTTGGGCGCGGGTGCGGGCACGCAGGCCGTGGCCACTAGAGGGGCACCGGCGACAGCAGGGCACGGCGAGGCCGGCCGCTGGAGGCGACAGCGGTGAGGCCACGGCGGGGCGGCGCCAGG
>NC_057802.1:196943080-196943733 GCF_018294505.1 Triticum aestivum
GGCTGTGGGCCCCGTCGTTCAGTGGCACTGGGGCCATAGCGGGCGGGCGTAACGGGCGCCGGGCACTTGCCCGCTTGGGCGCATGCCCAAGGGCGCGGCAGCGGCCAAATCAGGGGCGGCCGGCGTTGGCCAGTTGGCAGGGGCCGGCGAGAACGGTCGCCGGCGCGGGGCAGACGGCGGATGGGCGCTGCCAGCGGTGAGCAGGGCGAACACGGGGCTCAGGCGAAGCGCACGGCGAACGCGAGGGGCGGAGCCCCGGGGCGGCCACGGCGGAGCAGGGAGGCGCGGTGGTCGGCGTGCGATAGAGGAGAGACGGAGGGGGGTTCCTCACCCTACGTTGCAGGAGATCGGGCAGCGAGGGTCGATGGCGCTCGTTGGGGAGGAGGATGGGGACGAGCGGCGGAGACGGGGAGCAGTCCGGCGACGATGTGGCGTCCGCGAGGTGGTGGCGGGACGAGGCAGCGACGTCGGGGGCGACGGTGACGAAGAGGAGGCAGTCCGTCGAAGGCGGAGGCGCGTCGAGCTCCGGGCGGCGAGGATCCAGCGACCGGGGCGGCGGGGTGGTTCGGTTCCAGGCGTCGAGCGGCGGGGCGGCGTCGGCAGTGGTGCGGCGTCGGGCGGTGGGGTCGGGGCATCGCGCCCCGATCCAGATC
>NC_057802.1:196943743-196944413 GCF_018294505.1 Triticum aestivum
GGCAGTGGTGCGGCGTTGGGCGGTGGGGGTCGGGGCATCGCGCCCCGATCCAAATCCAGCGGGGGGGAGTGGGTGCGAGGAGCGGGGAACATGGGGTGTCGGTGGGGTGGGTAGGGTTTCGGGGTCCAGGGTTAAGGGGAAGTGGGGGGGAGTGGCCGGCTGGGCCTGATGGGTTGGCCCAGTTGGGCCTGTGGTCTGTTGGGCCGGAGCCCAGTGGGGGGGCTTGCTTTCTCTTTTTTTCTGTTTTCTTTTCTTTATATATTTTCTTTTCTATTTTATTCTTTTAATTACTGTTTTATAAAATATAAATACAACTCCTAAATTAATGTTATAATTTATTCTACTGCCCCAAAAAGTTTGACACCTAATTAAAATAGTTTGCATTATTATTATTTTTAAAAGGCATTTAATTAATTGTCATAGCTGCTGTTTTAATTACTTTAGAGCCTTTAAACATTTTATAAAAGTGTGGTTTCTCCACAATAATTACCTATGCATTATTTGGCAACACCCCAACATTTTAGTTTTAATATTTGAAAATCTTTACCGTTTGACTTTATTTTAAGTTTGAATTTCGAATCGATTTTGAACTAACACGAGATTAACAACAGTAACCGTGGTGACGTGGCATCATTAACGTGGGATTACTGTAGCCTAATTACCCGGGCGT
>NC_057802.1:196944423-196992955 GCF_018294505.1 Triticum aestivum
GGGGGACGGGGGCGCCGGCTGCCCCGATCCAGATCGGCGGGGAGGAGCGAGTGAGAGAGGGGAGTGGGGTAGTGGGGGGCGACGGGGTGGATAGGGTTCCACCGACAAGGGGATAAGGGGAGTGGTGCTGGGCCACAGCTGGGCCGCCCTGTTGCTGGGCCGGAGCCCAGTTGGGGGGGTTGCTTTCCTCTTTTTTTTGTCTTTACCTTTTCTTATTTTTTGTAGTTTCTTTTATTTATTTATTTTGTTTTACAAAAATTACCACTAGTGCCTAAATTTGTATTTATCAACAAACTACTGTGAGATTAATCCTTAACCCATAATAAAATAGTTTTAGCATTTTATAAATTCAATAGGCATTTGTTTAATTGTTTTCACTATTGTTTTAATTGTTTTAGAGCCTTTAAATATTTTATAAAAGCTTGTTTTCTCCACCATGATTACTTACGATTTATTTGACACAACCCGAACATTTTAGTTTTGATATTTGAAAATTTTACTGTTTGCCTATATTTTAGATTTTAATTTGAATCGTTTTTGAACTAACTCCAGTTATCAACAATAACCGAGGTGACGTGGCACCATTAGCAGAGGTTTACTGTAGCTTGATTATCCGGGCGTCACACTGGATGAGGGACGTCGAGCTATTGCGTTGGACGACGTCGTCGGGGAAGAGGCTCTGGCTGGGCAGCGGTGAGGTGGTGGACGGAGGAGGGTGGGGTTTCGCGGCTCGAGCGCAGAGGTGATGGCGGCCTAGGATTTTTGAATGGCAAAAAGGAGGCTATGGGAGGGGGGAACAATGACTTAGGACGCACTTGTCCAAAATGTAGGGTGTGTTACAAAAGTACCCCCACCAATTTGAACTAGCAGCCCTTTCGGCTCAGGGTTAGAAGGGGGATTTTGCATGTCGGGATTTGGCAGCTGGAGGGAGTTTTCATGCGCGTTGTAATTTCGGGAGAGCAAGTCGCGGGTTGTGAATTTGTCGGTGTACAAAAGTAGGGGCCTTTTCTGTACCCCTTTACTTGTGCACGGGCAGTCGTAGCCAAGCCTGCGGCCGGGCTTGGCAGGGCAGAGGAAGGGAAGGTACAAGGCTGCCGAGGCTGCACTCAAGCCAGAAGCATGAAGAGCAAAGGGGCAAGGTGGATTCCACCGACATGACCCTTGCCGGGGTGGCCTACAAAGCCCCGGCAAGAGCCTTGCCGGGGCGACTTGCCCAACACCAGCAAGGCCTCCACCCTTGAGCCTGAGAGTCCTGACACCATCGACAAACATCAAGACCAAGGCTCAGGGGTGCCTGCATGGTGGCATGCAGATCTTTGTGAAGACCAAAGGCCCGCAAATCTAGATGGGAACCAGAAGACGAAGACCCCCGGCAAGATCCTTGCCGGGGACAGACGAAGGCCCCGTGCAAGATCCTTGCCGGGACGGCCACGAGACCCCCAGCAAGATCCTTGCCGGGGACGCCCACAAGACCCCGGCAAGACCATTGCCGACACCGGCAAGACCCTTGACGGGGACATATGCGGGGCCACAACCAGGCCTGCACCGACCAAGGTTTCGCTGTCCCATGGCCGTTCTGACGCGACAACCAGGCTGCCAAACTAGGCACGCACCTACGTGGCAGCAAGCAACCTCTAGGCCAACCAGTCAAGCACCTTCGTGGTGGCATGCAGATCTTCGTGAAGACCCTGCCACCGCACCAGTGCAGGAGCCAGCCAGCCAGCGTGGACGCGCGTCGAAGGAAGGCGAGGCGGTGACGGACGGGGCGAGCTTCATTGTCGTCCCTGATAACGCAAGAGGACACGTAGGTGGCGCATTAAATGTGTTTGTCCCACGATGTCAGGGATAGACTTGTACACTGTAAATGCTTCCACCTCCTGTGTTCCACTGTGGTGACCCCTTTGACATATAAAAGGAGGCCCGAGGTGTACTGAGGAAGGATTCAAACTTTTTGGACTGTGCATGCACAACAGCTAGTTCAAGAGCTCAAGAACACTAAATACACACGAAGCAGGACTAGGGTTTTACGCATCATTTGCGGCCCGAACCTGGGTAAAAATCCCCCCCCGTGTTGATCTTCGAGACCTGCTCTTTACGCAGCTCCATGCCCCACCAACCATAGAAGGGACTCCCCAAGGGATCCCATAGGTGTCGTTCCTGAGCCCTGACATCTTTGGCGCGCAAGGTAGGGGGTGATGAGGCTTTGAAAATACGATTTTGAAGCAACGTATCGACTCCCTCATCGGGATGGCTCGAGAGAAGCGGACGACGTCGATCAGCCACACTCTGGTGCCGTCTATAGCCGCAACAACCATCCGCGTGTAGATGGAAACGCTAAGTCATGCAAAACCTTGAGCAATTTCTTTTTTTATAAGGTTATTCTCCTCGAAAGATCTTGCTCCTTGTATGGAAAACCTGCATGCAATGGAACTCTTCCACTATTGGCAACACCCTTGTTCTGTTTCGAGTCCGCTCAACAGTTCAAGCGGCCGTGCTGAGAACAGCAAGGTGGCTTGCCCGGCAGCAAGCGCCCCCCAGCAGGCTGCTAAGGATCTGTTCCTCAAAGCGCCATAGCACGGGTATACGCACCGGCAAGCCTATCCAACTAAGCGTAGGGTGCGTACATACAAAGAAAGATCAAACAAGAATATAGCATGCACTATTTCAGAATACTGCAAAGTTATATTACATCAATAGTTGCTGCTGTTCTAACTTAAGATAAAATTGTCTTGGTCATGAACTTGCAGCGGTGATGAGAAACGGGGTGCCTAGTCCCAGCGCTGACCCTCCACCCTCTTGACTCTGTCGACGCAGCTGATGATGGGCTCGATACGCTCTTTGGGTGCCGTGAGGTCCGCATCCTCCGGCAAGCTCTCCAGCGCGTTGGCGAAGTTGATGCTGGGGTTCCAGAACGCCACCTTGGTGAGCACCTTGGTCAGGGCGCCCCGGCAGAGCCTCCAGGCCTTGTTGGCCAGATAAGCTGCTCGATTGGAGTGGAGCTGCTCCAGGGCGTCGAGGATGCGCTCGAAGAACAAGGTCAGCCTGGCGTTGGGGCTTACATTCGCCTCCTAGGAGAACCTAACGTCCGGCATGCCCATGACGGCTAGCTGGGTGGTGAGCTTCCCCGCGACGACGACGAGGCGGCCAATCCAGAGGTTTACGCTGTTCACGTAGTCCTTGTGGGCAGCGGCGTCATTGCTCTGCAACTGCCTCTTGTCCTCCAGGGTCTCCTCACGGGCCCTGGCCTCTAAAAGTTTCCCCTCCAAGTCATCCAGTTTCAGCTTTAGATCATTGATGGAGTCGTTGGCCTCGGAGAGCAGCTTGGCCTTGTGGAAGATGGCGACCTCCAAATCTGCCAGAGTGCAGTTGGCCATGTCCCTCTCCTCCGTCAGCTCCAAGATCTCTTTTTTCAGCCCATCCCGCTCCAGCTCCAGCTTCTCCACCTTGCCGGCGTGGTCCAGGGCTAGGGCATCAAGTGCGTCCTTGTGCTTCTGCTCCAGCTCCTGGGTCCGCTACGCGACGACTTCCCGATTTCCTCGTCCTTGCCGCGGAGCGTGGCGGCAAGCGCCTGCTCACGAGCAACGAGGTCTTCCTCCTGGGTGTCCAGCAGAGCCTGCTGCTGCCGCCGGGCATCTTCGTCTTTGGCAGCATGTTCCTTTGCTGCCTCCTGGGCCTTCTCGATATCGGCCTGCTTCAGGATGAGCTCTCGCTTACACTCATGCAGCTCACCCTGGGCAGTCCTCAGTTCCTCCCGGGCCTCGCCAAACCAAACCTGCGTCTGAGCGACGCGCTCTTCAAAATCTGCCTCTGCCTTGTCCACCGCCGCCATCCTGGATTTCACTTTGTCATGACGGGCATGGTGGACCGCCTAGAGCTTCTTGAAGTTGGCGCTCATGGCTCGGAGAAGCTACTCCTCTTGGGAACTGCCGCTGCCGGCGCTCGGTTCGTCAACAACCTGGAGCCCGGTGGTGGCGAGCGCCTTGTCATCAAACACCTCCCCTTCGGCTGGCGCTCTGATGCTCGCCGTCCCTGGGAGGCGGATGAACAGGTCGTCGCCCACCCTCAGGTACTTTCCCGGGGCGGGAGCTGCGGGGGAGGAAGGTTGGTCATTGGCCACCTCCTCCTCGGTGGGCTCCTTGGCGGCCTCATCGGCAGTGGCCTCGCCGGATTCCCTGGCAAGCCCCTTGGGGGACTCATCGGCGGCAGAAATGGCGGCTTCCCCAGTCACGATCTTGGCGGCCTCGGCTTCGGCATCCTTGGCGACCTCCTCAAGGACGGTGTCGATATCTTCCTGGTCCGTCGAGGCAGGGTCTGGAAACCAGAAAGGAGAATGAAATGAGGCCAAAATCGAGGTTCAGAACAAAGAAAAGGAAAAAAAACAGGGATGGGAGGCAGGCCACTTACCCGTGCAGGGCTGAGAAAAAGTGGTTCCCTCCCCGCCAACGTTCGTGGCCGGGACGGAGCCGCCAGCACCCAAGCCCGCCTCCTCTTCCTCCGTGCACGTGGGCTCGGCGGTAGATGCCCTTGCCGGGGACGCCCCTCCGGGCGGCGTGGTCGATCGGGGCAGCGTGTCGGGGGGGGCCTCAGCGGCTCCTCCTGTTGCCGCTGTCCTCCTACAAACCCGATAAGATCTGCACCAAAGATTCATGCCCCAACGCCCATCAATGAGGAGTGAGTAATGAACTCACGCCAGGGGCTGAAGCGGGGGATGCGTCGAGGGTTGTTGACCGGGCTGATTTCCACCAACACCGGTGTAACACCCCGAGTCCGACGCTTCAGACGCCTTCCATGTTTTTCTTTGTTGTCATGTGTTTTATTGTTGTTGTTGTTGCATTCATCATCGCATCATCCGCATTGCATCTGCATGTTTTTGTAAAACTATAGTCTTTTGTAGTTGCCGCTTCTCTCTTTGTCTCCGTTTATCTTTTATCAAGCCCTCTTTTCTTCGTCGACCTCTCTCAAACCCCCTCGTGCGCGTCCGAAACCTTGCCCGAACCCGACCCGCTCAGTCATCACCGTTGGATTCGGATCATCCCCAAACAGCTATAAAACATCTCCGTTTTCTTTATTGGACACCCTAGACATTTATTCACAACCGTTCGATTTCGATCGAAGGATCCAGGTTAGCCCCTAGCCAAACACCCACATGCTATAAATATCTAGTCCAGCCCTAAATTTGAGGAGAGATGTCCCATGCTCCCAGCCGTTGCCGCCATTCCACCAAATCCCCCTCGGGATCTCCCTTGCCCGATCCACCCAGTCAAGCCTCCACCTTCCCCCGATCCAAAATCCCTTCAGCCTTCTCTGCGTCGATCCCTCAGCTCCATAGCCACCTCCACACGCCCCTCGTCCTCGAGCACCCATGGCGCCTGCCTCCTCCTCGTCGCCTCACACCTCATCCCGGCGTTCCCGGCCGCCTCGTCAGCCCCGAGGTTGGGGACGGTCACGAATTCGTCCCCGTGCTTGTCCCTCCGACGCCCGAGCGAGGAGTTCCCCTTGGCCTCGGTGCCTGCAGCCCCTGCCTCCTCGACCTCCCGAGCTGGCCGGTCTCCATCTTCCCGTTTGTGCTAGGCCGGGGAGATGCCCAGGTCACGTCGCAGTCCCTCTGCGCCTTCTCCTTCCTTTCCCCCTCACACAGCTCCTCCCTGACCATCCCCTCCCTGTCTCTCTTTCTCTGTTCAAGCAGGAGCTCACCGCCCCGACGAACTCGCATCTGCTTGATCCGGACGGGAACTGGCCTCCTCAACCTAAGCCATGCCCGCGCCTCCCGAGGATCCCCTCATCACGGCCGCCCGAAACACCGTCGTTGCCCCGTTCCCGACCCCTTCCTCAACCATGGCTGTCGCCGCCGAAGCTCTGCTCCTTCCCCTGCCTCACCCAGTCCAGCCATCCTCGTTGTTCCCGTGCCTGCCGGCCCCCTCGCCAAGTGCCTCTGCCGCTGGTGAGATGCCCTTCTTCTGCTCCTCCATTTTTCCTACACCTCCCGTGCCTCACATCTCCCTCGCGACCTCCTGATGCGGCACCATGTATGGCTGCAGCCCGAGCTCGCGCCCGACCTCCTGGATCCGCCTTTGCTCCGCCTCAAGCCGCGTCCTCGCGAGATCCGCCTTCCCGCCGACGACCTCGACCACCATGCGATTATGCCTCTAAGTCGTGCCTCGACACGTGGGAGATATAGCCGCATCGTGGGTGTTACAAGTTGGTAATCAGAGCCATCCCCGACTTAGGAGCCCCCTGCTTGATTGAATCGCTGACGTTGTTGAGTCTAGAAGAAAAATGTTTTGAGTCTTAGGATTATATATATCGGAGAGTAGGATTGTTTTTACTCCTCAGTCCCTTCGTCGCTCTGGTGAGGTCTCCTGACATAGATGTTTTGACTTTTCTCTCCTCAAATTTCACTAATTTTTTTAGGATGACGCGGGTATCTTGGGATCGTTCTGATATTCTTGTGACGAGAACATTGTTCTTGGTGCCTCCTGACATTTAGGGGTTGTGGCAGTGTCCCGGGGAGTTGATCTCCGAGGTGTTGTCGTCACAATTTTATCGTTGCAGTTCTAGAATACCTGAGTTTCGCCGACATCGAAAATCTCTTTTATGTAGTTGTTGGTGAGATAACCTCGACGCCACCCAGTACTGGGGCGGGAGTTCGGGAGTATTGCAATAGCTCGTATAACGGATGCTTTTCGAAGGTTGAGGTACACGATTTCTGGAGTTTTCTTGGTTATGTGTTGACGGATGGATACAGCTGGAGGTAGGGATTGTTAGTTTGGGTGAGATAAATTGCTTCCCCTGTATCCCCAACACCAGATTGCATAACCAGAAAGTTTTGGGAGTTTATAAATGGGAATTCAAGTATCTCGTAGGATATCTTTCTAACAAACACATGATACGATATGGGATCTATATTATGTTTGTTTCTGGCTTATTCTACAAGCCAAATCTTGTTTTGTTTTGTTGTGGTATTCGAGTTGCTTCAATGTCAAGTGTTGATTCTATACATTTTCCTAAGCGGTGTTCTCATATTTCTATGGGAGTACTAATCCTTTTGATCATCGAGATTGTCATTTCAATTTGTTTCAACCGGTGTGCTTCTCTTCAAGTTAATCATATACTTTCAATATTCACAAGATCAATTCTAAGTTTTGTCAACGCTATCCATTCCATCTGCCCAAGTTGCCTTTGGTTTTCCCACCCTCCCACCCTTTTTCTTCAAGGACTAAGATTTCTTAACCAAGTATCCTTTTTATTGATGGGAAGTCTCTCCATCCTTTTCCGTCAATGTTCTTATCCAATGATTTCCCATGAAGATACTAACGAAGCTTCAAGTTCATCATTCTCCATTCTCTCCGGTGGATTCAATTCCAGCTTTGTCGATCATATCCTTTCCTCATTTCAAATGTTTTCTCATGCCGGTGCACCTCTTAATCATCCACTTTTCGCTATTCATTTGTTCCGGAGTGCTGAAGATATCCCGGAAGATTCATTTCCATTCTCAATCCGTTCAAGGTATTTTGAGGTTGTTATGTCATTCAAGCCATTTAATTCAACTGGTGTAATCTCTCTTTTCAAGCAATCTTTTCAACGATGTTTCTTTTGAGTGGGCCCTAACCCACAGGTCTTTTTCCAGGATCTTACCTGACTCTTCTAATTTCCTGGAGCGGTTCTCAAATTCTTTCAAAGTTGACGAAAGAATGAAGTATCATCCGTCATATGTCTTTCTCCAAGATCTTTCAGATTCTTTCATTGTTGGCTCAACCTCTTTGTTTTTCATTCTCCCGGAGTATCTCAACAATTCATGGTGGTGTTTCTCATAGCCATTCTCTGCATTTGAAGACTAAAGAAGATTTCTCTTAAATCTTGCTCCGTTCTCTTGAAGATGCTTAGTTCAAGCTTGATGCCATCCTCTCATAATTGTTTTCAATTGTGAGAATTCCTTTCACCCATTCGGAGCAATTCAGAAGTCTTTTCAGTTTGATTCTCCGGAGGCCATCATCTCAGAATTATTCATTCCAGCTTTTAGCTCTCGTTCTCCAAATATTACCGGTGTATCATTCAAGTATTCTCTAATCAGCTCGTGATCTCTTCGTTCATTTGTATCTAAATTCTCTCAAGTATCTTCGTTCTTTTTCTAATTCATCCCGGTGTTTCGCTATCTTTTCTTTGTTCATTTTTTTAATTCTTACGGCAGTTTGTTCAACATTCCTCTTCCTATGTTCTCATATTAATTTATTCGTTGTTTCAATCCTACCGGTGGTTCATTGAAGACCTTCTCAAGTTTATGCTATATCTCTCTTAATCCTTTCTACGAGAATAAGTAGTATGCCAAATCCGTTACTTGTCATCAATTTAAATTGGTGAAGGATACGTACAACATAATTCTTATTCTTGTTTCATCCAAGTGTTTAATTCTTTCTACCGGAGTTTGTTTGTGATATCATTTTCTCAGTTATATGTTGTTCATCTTTCTTTTCCAGAGTTCCAAGCTTTCAGCATTATCTCGTCGCGAAGCTCCATCTAAATCATCGCAAGGCTTCACCTTGTGTTCTCAACTTCTCTTTCTTTTTATAATCCTTTTATTACCGGAGTTTCTTCATGGTGGTTCATCAAGGATTTAATTCATTCTCCAAGTGTTCTTCAAGATTATTGTTGGAGGAGCTCAAATATTCTTCTTCTTGCATTCCGAAGTGCAATTCTTTCTATCTTATCTTTTGAGGTCGTGTTATGCCATTTTTCACAATTTGCTTCATGTTTCATGATTCATGTTGTCAGGAATGAGATATTTTAAATCCATAAATTGCTTCGTTGGAGTTATCTTGTGTCATGTTTCACCTAAAGCCTTCCCTAAGGAATGTTGTTGTTATGGTGCTTATCAATGATCTAAGTTTTCTCCTATCCTCTTGGTGAAAGAAGTATTTCATCGCCTTGGTGCTCTCACTCAAATCAATGGCTTCCTTTAGTGGCCGTTTGTCACCTCATAATGTTGAGATGTTTCCATAAGCCCACTACAAGCTTATTCTTTTCATTGTTGGTTTTCCAACAACCCCGTTATAACCTTCTTGGAAGGGTGCTTTCCAAGCTCATTTGTGGCAGAAGTTGGCATTTTCTTCTCCATTCTGTTATTCCAATGATCTATCTTCTATTCTTTCTTCCGGAGGCATTGTGATGTTGCTCTCTTCACCCATCATCTCGTTTTGCCAAGATCATATTCTTTTCATGCTTACCAATTTAACCGGAGTGTTGTGCTCTCATTTAAGTTCTTTCATCTTATCAAGCCTTGCGTCTCTTTTCAACCGGAGTGCTGCTCAAATTATTTTATTCTGATTCCTTGTCCAGCTAATGTTAATCGGAGTGGCTTCAAACTCTATCTTGCCCCCTAAGCTCTTGGTTCTCATCATATTCCTTGTTCCCCTTGCCCAACGGAGTGTTTGCAATCTTGTTCTTCTCCATTGTATTCTTTCTTTCAATTGTTCAACGTCTCAAGGTTCTTTGGTTTCACTCATTTGTCAAAGAAGCAACTTTGTTTTACCTCTTCCTGTTACGTTTCTCTCCGGTGCCATCCTTAGATCTCGGGACGAGATCTCTTGTAAGTGGAGGAGTGTTGTAACGCCACGAGACCGACGCTTCAGACGCCTTCCATGTTTTTCGTTGCTGTCATGTGTTTTATTGTTGTTGTTGTTGCATTCATCATCGCATCATCCGCATTGCATCCGCATGTTTTCATAAAACTCGTAGCCATGTGTAGTTGCCGCTTCTTTCTTTGTCTCTGTTTCTCTTTTCTCAAGCCCTCTTGTCTTCGTCGACCTCTCACAAACCCCCTCGTGCGCGTCCGAAGCCTTGCCCGAACCCGACCCGCTCAGTCATCACCGTTGGATTATGATCATCCCCAAACAGCTATAAAACATCTCCGTTTTGTTTATTGGACTCCCTAGCCATTTATTCACAACCGATCGATTTTGATCGAAGGATCCAGGTTAGCCCCTAGCCAAACACCCATATGCTATAAATATCTAGTCCAACCCTAAATTTGAGGAGAGATGTCCCATCCTCCCAGCCACCGCCGCCATTCCACCAAATCCCCCTCGGGATCTCCCCTGCCCGATCCACCCAGTCAAGCCTCCACCTTCCCCCGATCCAAAATCCCTTCAGCCTTCTCTGGCTCGATCCCTGAGCTCCATAGCCACCTCCACACGCCCCTCATCCGCGAGAACCCGAGGCTCCTGCCTCCTCCTCGTCGCCTCACACCTCACCCCCGCGTTCCCGACCGCTTCGTCATCCCCGAGGTTGGGGACGGTCACGAACTCGTCCCCGTGCTCGTCCCTCCTCGACCTCCCGAGCTGGCCGGTCTCCATCTTCCCGTTCGTGCCAGGCCGGGGAGATCCCCAGGTCACGTCGCTGTCCCTCTGCGCCTTCTCCTTCCTTTCCCCCTCACGCAGCTCCTCCCTGACCATCCCCTCCCTGTCTCTCTTTCTCTGTTCAAGCAGGAGCTCGCCGCCCCGATGACCTCGCATCTGCTCGATCCGGACGGAAACCGGCCTCCTCAACCTGAGCCATGCCCACGCCTCCCGAGGAGCCCCTCGTCGCCGCCGCCCGAAACACCATCGTTGCCCCGTCCCCGACCCCTTCCTCAACCATGGTTGTCGCCGCCGAAGCTCTGCTCCTTCCCCTGCCTCACCTAGTCTGGCCATCCTTGTTTTTCCCGTGCGTGCTGGCCCCCTCGCCAAGTGCCTCTGCTGCAGGTGAGATGCCCTGCTGCTGCTCCTCCATTTTCCCCGCACCTCCCGTGCCTCACATCTCCCTCGCGACCTCCTGATGCAGCACCATGGATGGCTGCAGCCCGAGCTCGCGCCCGACCTCCTGGATCCACCTTTTCTCCACCTCAAGCCGCGTCCTCGCGAGATCCGCCTTCCCGCCAACGACCTCGACCACCATGCGGTTATGCCTCTAAGGCGTGCCTCGACACGTGGGAGATATAGCCACATCGTGGGTGTTACAACCGGTGTGCGCGGAGTGCTCGCCGGGGCTTGTCGCCCGTCGAAGCCTTGGCCCTCTTCACCGCCCTCTAGGCCAGCGTCTCCGTGTTGCTGCAAAGATAAGATCATGTCAGGGAAGATGGCACATGCTGAGGGTCAGAAATGAAGAAGGGCGAGGTGCTTACTCGTCCTCCTCCTCTGGCCTCCTCTTCCTTTTTGGGTTGAAGAACCCGAGATCGAAATCGGCCTCCGGGGTGTCGTTCGAAGCAGGAGGAGAAGGGGATGGGGTACTGCGCTGCTTGGACAAGGAAGAGGTGGTGGCCGCTGCCTTCTTCACTGCTGCGACCCTCGTCTGACGCACGGGCTGCTCCTGTGCCTGTTGCCGCTGCGTGGTCCTACCAGGCAGGACCGGCTCGCCAGAGCTAGCCCGCCGCAGGACGCGTTTCCTCCCGGGGGCCGAGGAGTCATCCGCCTCGGTCTCCCCTTCGGCCGACTCCTCGACCTCTTCCTCAACAAGGGGGCCCTGGCGTCGGTGCTGCTGGCTTCCCCGATAGACCCCACGCACTCGGCGAGCTCTTTCTCTTTTCGTGCTGTGTCGGCCTCGTCCTCCATGGTGCCAATGCTGCCGGCCTCCTTAGCAAGTGTCGCCTCCTCCGCCTTGGCGGCTATGTGTCGGAGTAAATGGCCACAGGTAGCCTAACCGACTACCCCTGGCTCTTCGGAAAATTTATCAGGCCTTTGGGCCTTCAAGCACTCCAAGCATTTGGGCCGCCTTCCCTGGCCGGCTACCACTAAAGCCGACTCCCGGAAGGCGACCCAGCCTCACCGACTCCTCCCCAGGACGACTACGGGGTGACCGACTCCAAGAAGCCGGCCAAGAAGGACGCCGACTCCTAGGAGCCGGCCAAGACCACAACCACTCCTACATAACGGCGACGTAATGGGGTGTGGCCACAGTGCGGCCCACGACCCCCGAAGCCCGAGGCGGGCATGGCTACAGGAGGCCGTACGGGAGGGACGTCTCCCGTGCGGCTCGGCACTGTAGCCACGCTAGCCTCGACGTCATCCACGACCCACTCCTGTACGGCCCAAGGACTGCGGGCCCCTTCAGCCAGAGAGAGGCGTGAAGGCGGCCCGGCTTTTCCTAGTCGGCCAAGAGTATAGCCGGCCTCCAGAAGTCGGCTACTCTCTTCCTCGAAGCAGGAGCCCCATTAAGGAGACAAGACGAGGTGAGGCTACAGTGATAGCCCCTGAGGCGGCCCACTGTAGCCACGCTCACCTCGACAAAGCCCTCATCATCAGAGGCGCGGCTACAGTAAGCGGCCGCCGACAAGACCCTAGGCGGTGGGACCGGCCTGTCGACCAAGTAGCCGGCAGCCGGCGGGACCCAGCAGCCGGCGGAGAAGCCGGCGAGCGTAGACACTGACGGCTGGGACCAGTTCCCAGTCGGATTACCATTGAACCTCCGGGGGGTAGGCCTATATAAACCCCCCGGAGCACCCATGCAAAGGGTTGGCTTCTAGGTTAACACCCACGCATAGCGCACACACCATAGATAGAGAGAAGCAAGAGCTAGCCTTGTTCTTCTTCTCACTTGATCTCAACAGCTCTAGGAGCGATTGTAGCTACCCTTTATCGATCTAGTGATCATGCGGAGACCCCGCAGAGCAGGACTAGGGGTGTTATCTCCTCGGAGAGCCCCGAACCTGGATAAGATTCGCCGGCGTGCATGTCTTCGCCTCATCCCGTTTCCGGGCACCGGCGACGTTTTATTGGCTCCCACAATGATAAGCCATCCCTTGGCATATGTCGCACCAACCACCCGACATCTGGCGCCCACCATGGGGCCAGGTGCACCGTCGTCCGGAGACCTGTTCTGGACGGGAACCCTCTTCCTCCCCCGCGAGCGCAGCCAGCCTGCTGCGCCCGATGGCGTTTGCCTCGACGCGCTGCAAAGCGTCGACGACGCCTGCGCAGCGAGCTGCCTCGCCGATCTGCTCGGCGAGACTCGCATCTCCGACGAGCCTGCGTCCGACGCAGGCACCGACTACCCCGAGAGCCGCCTCGTCAGCCTCCTCGACCAACTTCACGTCTCCAGCGAGCCTGCTGCGGACATGGAGTCGGTCGGCTCCACCGACCCGATGCTCATCGACTCCGACACCGCGTCGCTCGACGCCTACCCCTTCGACGTGGTGGTCTTTGACGACCCCCTCCCTCGAGCTGACAGCGGCAGCAGCGCTGTCACCGAAGTGCTGGTCATCAGCCACGTCTCCAACTCGGGCGAGAACGCCCGCGACGCTCAGCAAGCGGCGATGCACGACCTCTCCGTCCCCATCCCGGCCGACGCCGACGCCGAGACCCTGGAAGCACGCCGCCTTGCCCTCATCGCGGAGGGCAAGAAGATAGCCTCGATGAGACGCCTCACCGAGGCCCACCAGCGCGAAGTCGACCGCGCCGCCTTCGGGACGCCGCCGCCTAGCGGCCCGAGCCGAGCCGGCTTCGTCCAGAAGCGCGGCGCAGCCGTTGCCAGCATGCTGGGCGCAGATCGCCCCGTCTACGCCACCCCGCTCGAGAATCTGTGAGCCACTCAGGCGGCTGCAGAGGAGCTCAATGGGCTGGGAGCCGATGAGCTCCCCTACATGACAAGACGGATCCAGCAGCTGATCAACGAGGCTGCAAAACGGCATGAAGCCAGCGCCCGAGCTGATAGCCATCCCCCGCGCCGGGAGCACGCCGCGACGTCCCGCTCGCCGACTGCGAGCGGTGCGCGCCAGAAGAAAGACAAAGAGCCGGCTGCCAGCCACAGCCGGACTCGCATTACCATCAAGCGCGAGGCGGAAGGCCGCCCTCGAGCTGTAGAGCACCAGGGAAACCTGCCTCCTCCCCCGCCTCGAAGAGAAAGACGCCTCACTCCACCGCCTGTCACCCATCCGACTCTTGGCGACCGACTCGGCCGCCGAGAAGGAGTCGGCGAAAACGACGCCCGCCACAGGATCGACCGCCTTGCTCGATCCTTGGCGCTAGAAGAAGAAGACGATGTCGGCCCGCCATGCTTTGGCCCCCGCATCCGCGACGAGCCCTTCCCCAAAGGGTTCTCGCTTCCCAGAGACACACCCAAGTACAACGGCTCGGTGAAGCCGGAAGATTGGCTCATCGACTACTCCACAGCCGTCAGCATCGCCAACGGCAATCGGCGCGTCGCCGTGAAGTACGTCCCCTTGATGCTGCAGGGCACGGCGCGCACATGGCTCAACAGCCTCAAGCCCTACAGCATCAACGGTTGGGTGGACTTCACCGAAGTTTTCGTCCGCAACTTCACCAGCACCTACAAGCGGCCTCCCAAGCCTCGCCAGCTCTCCCTCTGCGTCCAGGGGCCCAAAGAGTCGACCCGCGACTACCTCACGCGATGGGCCGAGCTCCGCAACTCCTGCGAGGGAGTGCACGAGGTCCAGGCCATCGAGTACTTCACTGCCGGGTGCCGAGAGGGCACCCTCCTCAAGCACCGACTCCTCTGCGACGAGCCGGCTACCCTCGACGAGCTACTAGTCATCGCTGACAAGTACACCACTGCCGACTCCTCCATGAAGACCGAGCTCCGAGTAGACGCCTCGGGGAAAGTAATTGCTCCGGCTCCCAAGACGCCGGCTGGCGACCCTAACCGGCGCCCCTACCAGAACGACCACAAGCGCAAGGGCCCCATGCCGACTTCCTCCAGTCGGCAGGTGGCCACGATTGAAGACGAGCAGCCCGAAGAGCGGCCCGCTCCCAAGAAGAAGGGTGGCCGGCCGCCCTGGCAGCCGTCTTTCTCCTACGAACAAGCACTCGATGCTCCCTGCAAGTTCCACAGCCGGAAATGCCACTGGCTCACCCGCATCACCAAGGGCGAAGGGATGGTGCCGCCTCCGCCTCCCGGCCCGCCGCCTCCAGCTCCCCAGCAGCCGGCGGCCCGGCCGGCGGTCGGCGCCATCCAAGACGAGTTCCCCGAAGTGCACGACGCCTACGTCGTCTTCACAAGTCAAGTCGACGACAAGCGCAGCCGACGCCGGCAGCACCAAGAAGTAAACGCAGTCGCCTCTAGCACCGCCGAGTTCATGCACTGGTCGGAAAAGCCCATCAGCTGGAGCCAGGCCGACCACCCAGAGGTGATGCCCTCGCCTGGCTCCTATGCTATGGTCTTGGACGTCACCCTTGCGACGGAGAGGCGAGCTGCCAGATTTTCCCGCGTCCTGATAGACGGCGGAAGCAGTATCAACATACTGTACCGCGATACCATGGACAAGCTGAACATCAAAGCGAAGCAGCTCATGCCGAGCCGCACCGTCTTCCATGGTATCGTACCCGGCCTATCTTGCTCTCCAATCGGCAAGATCAAGATGGATGTTCTCTTCGGGGACAAAGATCACTTTTGCCGGGAAGCAATATGGTTCGAGGTGGTGGTTTTGGAGAGCCCCTATCATGCACTGCTTGGCCGACCTGCATTGGACAAGTTCATGGCCGTGCCCCACTACGCCTACCTGAAGATGAAGATGCCGAGCTCGAAGGGGATCATCACGGTAGCCGGCGACTACAAGAAGTCCATCGAGTGTGCCATGGCCAGCAGCCGGCTGGCCGAGTCCCTCGTGGTGGCAGAAGAGAAGAAGATGTTGGAGCGGGTTGTGCCCATGGCCGGCAAGCAGCCGGCCTTGTACCCCAACCCCAAGGATTGTGATGCGCAGGGCTCCTTCCAGCCTGCAAAAGAGACGAAGAAGATACCTCTAGACCCGGAGCACCCGGAGAGGTTCGCCGTGATTGGGGCGAACATGGACAATAAATAGGAAGGCGAGCTCGTCGACTTCCTCCGTGAGAATCGAGACATCTTTGCATGGTCCCCAAAGGACATGCCGGGTGTCCCGAAGGATTTCACCGAGCACAAGTTACATGTTCGAGCTGATGCAAAGCCGGTCAAGCAACCCCTCCGCCGACTATCAGAAGAGAAGCGAAGAATCGTGGGAGAAGAGATAGCCCGGCTCCTTGCAGCCGGCTTCATCATGGAAGTGTTCTTTCCAGAATGGCTTGCCAATCCAGTTTTGGTTTTGAAGAAGAATAACAAGTGGCACATATGTATAGACTACACAAGTTTGAACAAGGCCTGCCCAAAGGATCCGTTTGCTTTGCCACGGATTGACCAAGTGATAGACTCCACAGCCGGATGCGAGCTGTTAAGTTTTTTGGATGCATACTCAGGGTATCATCAGATCAAGTTGGACCCGGCTGACCACCTGAAGACCGCCTTCATCACACCCTTTGGAGCTTTCTGCTACCTGAAAATGACATTCGGCTTGAGAAATGCCGGTGCCACTTTT
Source organism: Triticum aestivum (assembly GCF_018294505.1). NCBI lineage: Eukaryota > Viridiplantae > Streptophyta > Magnoliopsida > Poales > Poaceae > Triticum > Triticum aestivum. The sequence continues at coordinate 196,960,736 of NC_057802.1, forward strand.
CAGCGTTGCATGCAGAAATGTCTCTTGAAACAACTCAGCAGAAATGCCCACGTCTACGTAGACGACATTGTGGTGAAGACAGAGAAGCGCGGTACCTTGCTGGAAGACCTGAAGGAAACATTTGCCAACTTGCGCCGATTCCAGATCAAGCTCAACCCCGAGAAGTGCGTGTTCGGAGTGCCAGCCGGCCAGCTGCTAGGCTTCTTGGTCTCCGAACGCGGCATTGAGTGCAACCCTGTCAAGATCAAGGCCATCGAGAGTTTGGAGATTCCCACCAAGCTGCGAGATGTGCAGAAGTTCACTGGCTGCTTAGCCTCCCTGAACCGTTTTATCAGCCGACTAGGAGAAAAGGCTCTCCCCCTGTACCGACTCATGAAGAAGTCCACTCACTTTGAGTGGAATGATCAAGCCGACCAAGCCTTCCATGAGTTGAAGAAAATGTTGACCACTCCGCTTGTCCTGGCTGCGCCGACTGAGAAGGAGCCCATGCTCCTCTACATCGCCGCGACAAGCCGAGTCGTCAGCACTGTTGTTGTGGTCCAGCGCCCGGAGGAAGGCCGAGCCCAGCTGGTCCAGAGGCCGGTCTACTATCTCAGCGAAGTACTGTCTAGCTCAAAGGAAAACTACCTGCACTACCAGAAGATGTGCTATGGGGTGTACTTCGCTGCCAAGAAATTGAAGCCCTACTTCCAAGAGCACCCCATCACGGTCGTGTGCACTGCCCCGCTCGCCGAGATCATAGGCAGCCGGGATGCATCCGGCCGGGTGGCCAAATGGGCCATTGCCTTGGCGCCCTACACGATTTTCTATCAACCCCGCACCGCCATCAAGTCGCAAGCATTGGCCGACTTCCTCGTCGACTGGGCCGAGACCCAGTACTTACCGCCGGCTCCCGACTCTACCCATTGGCAGATGCACTTTGACGGGTCCACGATGCGCACCGGCTTGGGAGCCGGCATCGTCCTCACCTCTCCCAAAGGCGACAAGCTCAAGTACACGCTGCAGATCCACTTCGCCGCCTCCAACAACGTGGCCGAGTACGAGGCGCTCGTACATGGGCTCCGGCTAGCCAAAGAACTCGGCATACGCCGGATCCTGTGCTACGGCGACTCAGACTTGGTGGTCCAGCAATCATCTGGCGACTGGGACGCCAAGGATGCGAAAATGGCGAGCTACCGTTTCCTCGTCCAGCAGATGAGCGGACACTTCGAAGGGTGCGAGTTCCTTCACGTACCAAGGGCCGACAACGACCAAGAAGATGCCCTAGCACGGATCGGCTCCACCCGACAAGCCATACCGACTGGCGTCTCCCTCCAGCGCCTCCTCAAGCCGTCCATTAAGCCGTCTCCAGAGTCGGATTCCATCTTCGTACCGCCTGCGCCAGAAACAGCCGGATCCGGCTCAAGAAATCCCGCAGGCGGCACGGGGACTTCGACGACTGCCCCGGGGACTGACGTAGTCGCACCCGGCCCAGGGACTTCAGAACCCGGCCCGGGGACTGCAGCTGTCGGCCCGGGGACTGCAGCTGTCGGCCCGGGGACTGCAACGACACAAGAAGCGGTGGTAGACTCCAATGCAACACCCAACCCACCCACCCGAGTCATGGTGGCCACATTAATAGTAGAAGAAGTCACAGCTCCCTCATGGGCCCAGCCCATCCTCAAGTTCCTAGTCAGCAGAGAGCTGTCGGCTGATGAGATCACAGCAGGACTAGTGCAACGACGAGCCGCAGCATACACAATAATCAACAGGGAGCTCATGAAGCGCAGCGTCACTGGAGTCTTCCAGCGTTGCGTCGAGCCAGAAAAAGGAGTGGCAATCCTCAAAGACATCCACCAAGGCGAATGCGGCCATCACGCCGCCTCAAGATCCCTCGTGGCCAAGGCTTTCCGCCATGGGTTCTTGTGGCCGACTGCCTTGGAGGATGCTAAACAAATAGTCAAGAGCTACAGAGGATGTCAAGTCTTCAGTTCCAAACAACACCTGCCGGCTTCTGCCCTCAAGACCATTCCCCTCACCTGGCCTTTTGCCGTCTGGGGACTGGACATGGTGGGCCCTTCCAAGACAGCCCGCGGTGGCATGACACATCTACTCGTTGCGGTGGACAAGTTCACAAAGTGGATCGAAGCCAAGCCCATCAAGAAGCTGAACGGGCCGACTGCCGTGACATTCATCACCGACATCACTACTCGGTACGGCGTGCCGCACAGCATCATCACCGACAACGGCACGAACTTCGCCAAAGGCGCACTGGCACGTTTCTGCGCGACGCAGGGCATCCGACTGGACTTAGCGTCCGTGGCCCACCCGCAGTCAAACGGCCAGGTCGAGCGAGCAAATGGACTTATCCTCTCCGGCATCAAGCCCCGACTGGTTGTACCACTGGAGCGATCGGCCGGCTGCTGGCTCGAGGAGCTGCCGGCTGTCCTCTGGAGTCTACGCACTACACCCAACAAGTCAACCGGCTTTACTCCATTCTTCCTCGTGTACGGTGCCCAGGCTGTCATCCCAACAGACATCGAGTTCGACTCGCCTCGGATCACCATGTACACGGAGGAGGAAGCCAAAGAAGCAAGAGAAGACGGCGTCGACCTACTGGAAGAAGGCCGGCTGTTAGCCCTCAGCCGGTCCGCCATCTACCAGCAAGGCCTGCGCCGCTACTACAACCGCAAGATCAAGCCAAGATCCTTCCAAGAGGGCGACCTTGTGCTCCGGCTGATCCAGCGAACAGCCGGCCAGCACAAGCTCTCGGCCCCTTGGGAAGGCCCCTTCGTCGTCAGCAAGGCACTCGGCAACGACTCCTACTACTTGATCGACGCGCAAAAGCCAAGAGCACGCAAGAGAGATGACTCCGGCAAGGAGTCGGAGCGACCATGGAACGCAAACCTCCTAAGACGATTTTACAGCTGAAAAGCAGTATGTACCACGCTACCCCTTTTGTATTAAGTACAAACCAACAGGCCCCCCGAACAGTACTCGGGGACTGCCTTTTATTTTCCTATGAATGACGAGTGTCATATCCATGAATGTATTATTACATTTTGAATTCTTGTCCGGCACCGGGTCCGACTAGTCGGCCCGGGGACTGGCCGCCTTGAGCTATATTCAAAGTTCTTCCCGAAGTTAGCAAGGTAGTGCGCCGGCCCCCAAGTCCTCTCTTGTTGAAAGTCGCAGCTCAAAGAACTTACTGTCCGACTAGCAAGAGAGAAGACAGAAAGGACGCCCACACGAAAAATGGCTAAGGAACAACTAACCTATATAGCAAAGAGACGGCCTCCAAATATGCCTGCCGGCTATCAAAACAGCCGGCTGGCCGGCTTCCTAAAAAACTTAGCTTAAGTCCGGCAAAGCTAAAAGTACTTCCCCCTCCCCAATCGGCCAGGCACTCCCCGGCTACAGATTGCAGAGCAACTGTTTGACTAGGGAGGCGGCAACCAAGGGAGGGCGGCAAAGGAAAAAAGCAGAAGGACAAAAAGCAAAAGTACAAGGAAAGACCGATTGCATAACTTATATACATAAAGCCGCCCACAGGCTGGCAACAGACTTGAGTTTGAATACACCCAGTGGGTGGAATTGTGCAGACTTAACCAAACATTGTTCAAAAGTAACAAGACAGGAAAACAAAAGAAAGAAGACTAAGGCGCGACAGGAAGGCCGAGCCGGTCGGTGAAGGTGGCCTCGCCGGCTGAAGGAGTGGCCGCCTAGCTGGTCCCGGCTTGACCACCTCCCGCGGCAGGAGACGCACTCGCACGCGACGCAGTGCTGGAAGCGCGGTCAGGCTGGCCGGCTACTCCGCCAGCCGGCTCGGCGTCTTCACCCTCTTCCTCCTCCTCTTCGCCCTCATCGCTGGAGTCGATCTCCTCCGCCGAGTCCTCGCCGTAAGCCGGGTCCAGCCCGAACCAATCTTCCGCTGGGCGACTCCATTGTCGTCCACCTCGGGGGCGAAGACGTTGGTGTCGGTGTAGTCGGCGATCGCTGAAGCCTGCCGAATGATGGCCGACCGCGCCGGCTCCAGCTCCGTGTCGGCTTGCTGCCGCCAGGGAGCCAGCTGGTCCAGGTTCAGGCCGGGATACCAGGCCTTGACGAACTCTAGCGCCCGCCTGGCGCCGGAGCGAGCTGCTGACGCCTTCCAAGCCTCGAAGCGGCCGAGTGCCACCTCCAGCCAGTCGACGGTCCGACTGGGGGTGCGAGGGACCACTTGGCCGGGCCAGAGGGCGGCCAAGACCTGCGATCCCGTGCGCTGAAGCCGGCGGAGCAGCCTGTGAGCCGGCTGGATGCGAGCCTGGATCGCCAGGAGCTGTTCTTCCAGCGAGCGGCCGGCGGTTGGCGAGATCTCGAAGCCGGCTTGCCTCTTCGCCTGGCGACGGGCTTCGATGACCTGGTTGGCGGCAGTTGAGTATCCGGGGAAGTACTCTGCGCGAAGAAGAAAAGAAAAGAAGAACACCAAAATCAGAAAAACAAGTCAAAGTGGCAGATGGCAAGAAAGGACGAAGGGGTAGACGGCTTACCGTCAACCAGATCCTCGATCTGGCCATAGCCGGAGACCAGAGTCTACCTGGCCTCTGCCCAGCCGGCCGCCTCCATCTCGAACTCGGCCTGGAGGGTGGCTTCGCGATCCTGCGCAGCCTTCAGCGCCGCCTTGTGGCCTTCCTCCTGGTCGGGCAGCTTCTTGACCAGGCGGTCGCGCTCCTGCACCAAGGCGGCGAGCTCCGCGTCCTTGGCACGAAGAGCAGTCTGGGACTCCCCCAGCTGTGCCCTCAGACTGGCGTTGGCCGCTGCAGAGATAGAAGAAGAAGAAGAACAATGAGAAATCATCAAGGAAGATCCGAGCCGACTGCTCAACAGTCGGCCCGAATCTCGGGGACTACACCCAGTGGGTGCGCTGACGCGCCCCCACATGAGATAAAGATCAAGTCACATACCTCGGCTCTCAGTAAGATCGGCGGTCTTCTGAGTCAGCTCCCGAGCCTGGGAGTTGAAGGCGGCCGCTCGGAGGTTGTGGTAGTCCTGCAAAACGGACAGAAGACCGAAGTGAGAACAAAAGCAGCAAAGACAAAATCTCCAAGAAGTTCCAAGCCGCCTGCTCAGCAGCCGACTCGGAACTCGGGGACTACACCCAGTGGGTGCGCTGACGCGCCCCCACGAGAGAAACCAAGATCAAGCAAGAGCAAGATAGGAATGCTAACCCGGATGGCTGCCCGCGTTGCGAGGAATTCATCGGTGAACTACCTCAGCGCCGCGGCTTGGCTTTGAAGTCGGGTCCGGACGTCTTGTGCAGCGACGTTCACCACGGCTGTCCCTCCGCCCGGCGTCCACCCCGAGGTAGCGCTGGCCGCCTCTGCGTCTCGGGCCGACGAGCTGGAGCCCACGGCCGGCTGTGGCTCCGACGCAGCCTTCTGCGGCTCCAACGCGGCCTTCCCTGCACGCCGGCCTGGCGGAACCCGGACCGCCACCTCAGCTCCCGTGGCCGGCTCGCCCTCCGCCGACTGTGCGGGCGCAGGCTCAGGCTGGCCGCCTTGGGCCGCCCTAGTCGGAGGAGTCGGCCCCGGCGCCTCCCCCAAGATGATGACGTCGTCGCCGCTTCCTCCCAGCCCCGGCTGGGAACCGCTGGCTCCCCCTGGCGAGGGATCCACGTCCCCTGGCGCCATGGTGTGCAGGGGGGTGACCATCAAAGCCTCCCCTGCCGCCGCCTCGGCCTCGGCCTCTGCCTGGGCCTTGGCTGCGGCCTCGGCGAGCGCCTTCGCCGCCTCCTCCTCCCGAGCTGCCTGGGCGGCGGCTGCCCTCCGTCCCTCCGCCTCCCGCGCTTCCTGCTCCTCCCGCACCTCCCGCGCGTTCCTTTCCGTCGCCTCCAGGAGGGCGGCGCGGGGATCTACGCGGTGGGTGGTGCTCCCAGAGCCCCCTGGCGACTCGACAACGGAGCCGGCAGCCGCCCGCTCAAGTGACAGCGGAGCTCTGACCGTTGAGAAAGAAGACGAAGGTTCAAGAACCACCCAAGAAAAGAAAGAAGGAGAGTACGTAGAAAGAGAGAACTTACGCCGACACAGTCTGCGGCTGCTTCACCACTTTGCGGAAGCGAGCCGCCTTCGCGGCCGCCTCTTCCCGCCTGGTGGCTGCCGCCCCACCCCTGGGCTTCTTCGTCCGGCTGCCGAACATGCCCTGGGCGGCGCGACGTTTCTGGCCTCTACCCCGAGCAGGCTGCGCGCCGGAGGAGCCCGCGCCGCATCCGGATGCCGGCTGGCGGTGCGGGACGGCTTCGGCTTCTTCCTCGTCCGGCCAGTCGTCGAAGGTAGCGGTGAACCCGGAGCCGCCTGCTTCGCCGCCGGCTTGGCCACCGGCCGGCTCGACGGCATCCTCCATATGGACCGCCCCCAGGTCGGGGTCTTCCTGGTCGTGCTCGGTCCGATCGGGGACGAAGCGGTGCTCCACGTCTGTCCCGCCGACCGGCCGAAGCAGAGGACCCTGTCAAAAGAACGAGCCGACTGAGTTAGAGTCGGTCCAGAAGAACTCAGCGACAAGGCTAAGAGAGAGAGAGAAAAAGAAACGAGGGGAGCGTACCGCAGGCGGAGGATTGGCACGACTATATGGCTCCTTGCCGAATTGCCAGTCTTCGGAAAGTTGGCAGTTGGCGAGGTAATTCACCATGTCGGCGGCGTCGTGCTGCGGCATCTCCTTGGTGCACATTCGGCTCGGATCGAGCTGGCCGCTCATCTGACAGATCAGATGAGGCCGGCTCTGGAGCGGAAGGACCCGGCGCGTGACGAACGCGGCCAAGAGGTCGGGCCCCGTCAGGCCCTCCGACTGGACCATCACCCGCAGGCGGGCGATGGAGGCGTTTCCTGCCTACGACAGCGTCACGGCCCGGAAGGACCACTGGGGCAGCCTGCCCGCCGGTGGGCCGGCTACGTAGGCCGGCAAGTTGAGGTAGTCGCCCCGGGGAGCGATGCTCCGCACGTAGAAGTATGACTTCTGCCACTTCTTCACCGATTGGATCAGCGTGATGATGGGGAAGGGGTTGTCGGCGCCTGATCTCCGCGACGCGATGAAGGCGCCAGTCTGAGCCGGCACGCCCCGCACGCGCGTGCCCAGCTTCGACTGGAAGAACTCCCCCTAGAGCTCGAGGGTGGGGAGGACGCCAAGATAGCCCTCGCACAGGGTGACGAAGGCCGACAGCAGCACCACCGCGTTGGGGGTGACTTGGTGCGGCTGGAGCTGATAGAATTCTAGCCAGGAGCGGAAGAAGGCGCTCACTGGCAGGCCAAAGCCGCATAGGAAGTGCGAGCGGAAGACCACCCGCTCGCCCTCCCGCGGCGCCGGCCTGATTTCCTTCTCCGGCGCGAGGCGGACCTCCACTTTGTCCGCGCTGGGCAGACGCCGGGTGTCGCGGAGGAAGTCGATGTGGTCGTTATGGACGATGGAGCCGTCCCAATCCCCGCCAAGCTGCTCTATGTGGGGAGGCATAGCGGAAGCTAGCACGGCGGCGGAGGAGCGTGCGGAGGAAGAGCGCGGCGGCGAGGTGTTGTCGCGAGAACGAGCAAGGCAAGAAGACGGTGGAAGTAGGAGGAGCGTGCGAGGGCCTGCCGCCCTCCACCTCCCCCTACTTATAGCCTCACGCGGCCGAAGAGGCCGGACGTGGGGGGGAGACGTGGGATTAACTACGCCCACTCCCCCCACGTCTCGCGTTTATTACGCATAAGTGCGAGCCGAAACTGCCGCACGGACCGTGCGGGCGGTTTCGGGATACAAAGGATCCGCGCCTGGGCCGGGGCGCGGACGTGGCGGGCCCCCTCCCTGCGGCGACGTCCCGTCACGCGTGTGGGCTGGCAGGCTTTCCGGCCACGTGGCACGCCAATGGCACGAGGCCGGTCCGCGGCCCGGTGCACGTGCCTGCGGGTTCCCGCCCCCCGACTCCAGAAGAATTCGACTAAGGCGGCGCGCCTGACCAAGGCCGGCTCCCAGCTGCCGGCTTGTCACGATAGGAAGCTGATTGAGCTTCTTGAACCCCACTCCACCTCGAAGCCCAATCAGCTTCGGGGACTACTGTCGGAGTAAATGGCCACGGGTAGCCTAACCGACTACCCCTGGCTCTTCGGAAAATTTATCAGGCCTTTGGGCCTTCAAGCACTCCAAGCATTTGGGCCGCCTTCCCTGGCCGGCTACCACTAAAGCCGACTCCCGGAAGGCGACCCAGCCTCACCGACTCCTCCCCAGGACGACTACGGGGTGACCGACTCCAAGAAGCCGGCCAAGAAGGACGCCGACTCCTAGGAGCCGGCCAAGACCACAACCACTCCTACATAACGGCGACGTAACGGGGTGTGGCCACAGTGCGGCCCACGACCCCCGAAGCCCGAGGCGGGCATGGCTACAGGAGGCCGTACGGGAGGGACGTCTCCCGTGCGGCTCGGCACTGTAGCCATGCTAGCATCGACATCATCCACGACCCACTCCTGTACGGCCCAAGGACTGCGGGCCCCTTCAGCCAGAGAGAGGCGTGAAGGCGGCCCGGCTTTTCCTAGTCGGCCAAGAGTATAGCTGGCCTCCAGAAGCCGGCTACTCTCTTCCTCGAAGCAGGAGCCCCATTAAGGAGACAAGACGAGGTGAGGCTACAGTGATAGCCCCCGAGGCGGCCCACTGTAGCCACGCTCACCTCGACAAAGCCCTCATCATCAGAGGCGCGGCTACAGTAAGCGGCCGCCGACAAGACCCTAGGCGGTGGGACCGGCCTGTCGACCAAGTAGCCGGCAGCCGGCAGGACCCAGCAGCCGTCGGAGAAGCCGGCGAGCGTAGACACTGATGGCTGGGACCAGTTCCCAGTCGGATTACCATTGAACCCCTGGGGGGTAGGCCTATATAAACCCCCCGGAGCACCCATGCAAAGGGTTGGCTTCTAGGTTAACACCCACGCATAGCGCACACACCATAGATAGAGAGCAGCAAGGGCTAGCCTTGTTCTTCTTCTCCCTTGATCTCAACAGCTCTAGGAGCGATTGTAGCTACCCTTTATCGATCTAGTGATCATGCGGAGACCCCGCAGAGCAGGACTAGGGGTGTTATCTCCTCGGAGAGCCCCGAACCTGGGTAAGATTCGCCGGCGTGCATGTCTTCGCCTCATCCCGTTTCCGGGCACTGGCGACGTTTTATTGGCTCCCACAATGATAAGCCATCCTTTGGCATATGTCGCACCAACCACCCGACACTATGTACGCAAGCTCTTCCTGAGTGGTGTCGCGGACGAGCAGCGGCTCGTCACGAACATACCTCTCCGATAGGTTGTTGAAGAATGCCTGGACCCACTCCGCTTCTGGCTCTCCCAAGGTTGGATTGAGGCTATGCGCGTTGAAGTCTGGCATCATGGTGATGATGGAGGTCTGGCAAGAGTTGTTGCTCAATGGGACCACTCCCACTGGCAACCCAAACAGAGACCCGCCGGCCTTGATGGCCTTGTCGACCTTCTCGGCCTTACCTGTCCTGTTGACCCTGCCGGCCTCATCAACCTTGAGCTGAAAAAGCCTCTGACAAAGATGAGCATGCTGCAGCACCGTGAAATTGTGTTTCAGGCCAGGGCATAGCCTCATGATGTTGGTCGCGTTCCTGAAGTCCCAGGCCGACCTCCCCTTGTTGTGCAGTGGGGCAATCCGGCGGCGGATGAAGTCAGCCCCAATCATCTCGAGGGTGAGCCCAGCAAAGTGAGGCAATGGATCCTGGTGGTGGCAACCGTGAGCTTCTTGTCATCGGCGTCGAGCTCGCCCGAGTCCTTGCTGCGGACCGACGGCCTTCGACGGACCCGACAGAACTCTTGCGGATCTGCCTCCTCGATCCAGCACCACCGGCCCGACCACTCGTCCCACCTCTCCTTCTGGGCACCCTCCGGGTACGTGCCCCTGCTTTGGGTCCTCGGGATGCAAGTGATACAGCCGGAGATGGCGCCCCCTGGCTGGATGCGAGGAGTGAAGTAATGGCGGAAGAGCGTCGTGCTGGGATGCACTACGGCAAAGCCCTCGCAAAGATGGGCAAAGAACGTCATGCACGCCATAGTGTTCGGCATGAAATCCAGAAGGTGGAAGCCGTAGGTGTGCATGATGTCTTTGAAGAAATCTGAGAAAGGGGGGCCGAGCCCGCACGAGAAATAATCGAGAAAGAAGGGATACAGGTTTGGACCGGACTCGGCGAAGGAGGTAGGGAAGATGTGCGTGGCAGGGTGCCCCAACGTCTCCCTTCCCCACAGGGGCCTAAACATGTCCCTGAGGGTGAGCGCATCGACCGTCGAGGTGAACAGGGCGTGTTGCGTCCGAAGCTCCACCAACTCGCTCTCCGTCGCCTCCTTCCCTCCATCGTCTTTGGCCGCTCCCTTGCCCTTGCTTATCTTGGGCGCCATGTCGACTGGGAGGGGATGAAGGATCGAGGGCAGTGGGGGCGCGGCAGTGGCGAGCAGAGGCGAGAGCTTCGATTTGCGCTTGAGGAAGAAGAAGGGAACAGTGGTTCCAAGATTGGAAATGGCACAGAGGGTAAATGAGCAGCACCCCTGCGGTTTCCTGTTTTTTATGGGGAAGACGCGGGCCGCCTCTTTACTATTCACCGCGAGGTGACGCAAGCACGCTGCGGCCACTCCACGCACGACCCCCATGTCACGCACTCAATGTGGATCATGGGGAAGCGCAACTAGCGAGGGAGTTACCACAGTTAAAACTCTACCACGCATGCCCGCGCACTGTTATGGGACTGGCCCAACAACGCCTTGCGCTTGTGTGTCGCCCAGGACCGGGGGCTCCTGTCAGTGTACAAAAGTAGGGGCCTTTTTTGTACCCCTTTACTTGTGCACGGGCAGTCGTAGCCACACCTGCGGCCGGGCTTGGCAGGGCAGAGGAAGGGAAGGTACAAGGCTGCCGAGGCAGCACTCAAGCCAGAAGCATGAAGAGCAAAGGGGCAAGGTGGATTCCCCCGGCAAGACCCTTGCCGGGCCGGCCTACACAGCCCCAGCAAGAGCCTTGCCAGGGAGACTTGCCCAACACCAGCAAGGCTGCCACCCTTGAGCCTGAGAGTCCTGACACCATCGACAAACATCAAGACCAAGGCTCAGGGGCGCCTGCGTGGTGGCATGCAGATCTTTGTGAAGACCAAAGGCCCGCAAATCTAGATGGGAACAAGAAGACAAAGACCCCCGGCGAGATACTTGTCAGGGTCAAACAAAGGCCCCCGACAACATCCTTCTCGGGATGGCCATGAGACCCTGGCAAGATCCTTGCCGGGGACGCCCACATGACCCCGGCAAGACCCTTGCCGGGGACATATGTGGGGCGACAACCAGGCCCGTACCTACCAAGGTTTCGCTGTCCCACGGTCGTTCCGACGTAGCAACCAGCCTGCCAAACTAGGCACGCACCTATGTGGCAGCAAGCAACCTCTAGGCCAACCAGTCAAGCACCTGCGTGGTGGCATGCAGATCTTCGTGAAGACCCTGCCATCGCACCAGCGCAGCAGCCAGCAAGCCAGCGTAGCGCTGCATGCCTCGTCAGCTCGGACACGCGTCGAAGCAAGGCGAGGCGATGACGGACGGGACGAGCTTCATTGTCGTCCCCGATAAAGCAAGAGGACACGTAGGTGGCACATTAAATGCATTTGTCCCACGATGTCAGGGATAGACTTGTACACTGTAGATGCTTCCCACCTCCTGTGTGCCATTGTGGCGACCCCTTTGACATATAAAAGGAGGACCGAGGCGTATTGAGGAAGGATTCAGACTTTTTGGACTGGGCATGCACCGCAGCTAGTTCAAGAGCTCAAGAACACTAAATACACACAAAGCAAGACTAGGGTTTTACGCATCGTTTGCGGCTCGAACCTGGGTAAAAATGCCCCCCGCGTTGATCTTCTAGACCCGCTCTTTGTGCAGCTCCATGCTCGGCCAACCGTAGAAGGGACTCCCCGAGGGATCCCATAGGTGTCGTTCCTGAGCCCCAATAGAAGGCGCCAGTTTTGGGAGCATGATATCTGAATTTTCGGGATATAACAAGGCGGAGGTCGAATTTTAGGGACAAGCCTAACGTGTAATATTGTACTTGTACGTACCAAATCAATTCGCACTTCCCTCAACGAAAAAACCCGAAAAAATAAACTATTCACACCACACAAAGAGAGAGTCTTCTCCCGTTTTACTATACAAATGCTATTCAAAGCTACTCCCTCCTTCCATCTATATAGGGCCTAATGCGTTTTTCGAGGCTAACTTTGACCAAATATTAGAGAAATAATATATGACATGCAACTTACACAAAGCACACCGTTAAATTCGTGTGTGAAAGGAGATTTCAATGATATAATTTGCACATTGTGCATGTCATGTACTATTAATCTTGTCAGTAGTCAAAGGCGGTCTTAAAAACACATTAGGCCCTATATAGATGGAAGGATGGAGTATGAATCCATGTTATGTCCAATTAAATTTTTTCGCTGGCTGTATAATGCATGTAACCTACTCATACCAACATTTTAGTGCATTCCAAATGTCTATACTACAGCTGCAATTCGAACTGAATTTGTAGTCGTTTCTCTATTTCAATAAGAATCTACAATCATGATTGTTGCCAAATTCAACCATCATTCGTGTATTACCTTAACAACACACCACATCATTAATATAGAGATAGATATGAAATATGTGTACTATATGAACTCGAATTCAATTTTTTGAATCCACTTGATGTTGATTCCAAATAATAGTAGATTTGATGTACTAACTATATATTCATAATCTAAACCATGTTCACACCGTGTTTATCACACAAAGTATAGTGCCCCACCCCTACATTATGACAAGTATTTAGCCCCGAGCTGCAAAAGCCACACATTAGCCCAAATTATAATCAATGTTCTATATATTATATGTAGTACTAGCAAGATGCCCATGCGTTCCACGGAACATCAAGATGATCGAGGGGAGGCCTTATTTGCAAATATGGAGAGGGGTGTGGGTATCTTTTTTCAAAATTGCCATAGTTTCCTTCCTATCCGTCAGATATAAATCGGACGGCCTATATGCAGGATGGCAGGCACACCATCATCAACAGCTCTGTTTTTTTATAAGAGTAGAGATAAAGTTATTATATGTAGTATAACATGTTCATAACCACACCATGTGTATCACCGTTATATATATTCACGCATGCGTCGGTTTAAAACACTATGATAAATTCTTCAAATATCTGAATTCACTTTTTATAATGAATCTATTCGTCTTTTACACCCACACAATCCTCTTATCTTTGTAGCTAGCGCTAACTTTCTCTCTTGCATGCACACGCCCACATCCCTCTCACCCTCCCTCTGCATTCTCTAGCTCCATCATGCAAATTCGTCTTTTCACTTTAGGTCGTTCACCAATGGTGTGTGTAGGCCCCCCAGCTCCTTCTTTACGGCACACATCGATCGATATGCCTCTCTAGCCAGTGTGCCTACCACAAACACAAGCTTCCCCTCTTCTCTTCTCACCGTCCATGCCTCACTGCCACCACTCTTTTCATCGATCTCGTACTCGCACACTCCTTTCGCCTCGATATAGTATGCCTCTCGCACCACCTCCTAGATGCATCCCTCTCTCTCTATCCTTCTCCTCGGGCCGTATTTGCTTCTAACACATACATGCATGTATACCGATCGATCTCCCTACATATACCTAGGTCGACTTTAACTATTTTCACCCCACCCATCTATCGACGTACCTCACAAGTTATGTCTCTCCTTTCTCTGACAACGGACGATTGATCTTCCTATGTAGTTATGTCTGCTTACCATAGGCATATCGTCCCTCCTCATCACTCGTGCATGCCTCCTGACCCGTCTCTCACACGCACGTGCACAGACAGGCAGCCATCCCCTCTCTTATTAATATTGCAGGCGCGCCCTCCGTTTGTCTAGCAAGCCTCTCCCACCATTTGTTAGAAGCAACTCCACTACCACCCCCTCCAACACTCTAGCTCTGTCTCTCTCCCGACCTCATTCGTCTCCTACACATGTGCATGGATGTCGATCGATCTCCCTTAATACATAAGGTAGGCCTCTCTCCTCTTCCACACATGTACCATCCATTGTACCTCTATAGTTAATTAGGTCTCCCCCCACCACCACACACCGATAGTCGAGCGCTATAGGTAGGTATCCATGCCACAGAGACAAACTGCACATGTCCCCTCTCATGTTCCAGTAGGCCAGCCACTCTATATCTTTGACGTGGGCACACACACATTCGATGGTACTCTTTATCGATCATGCGTGCACACACACACATATCATCCCTCTCTTCGATTCTATGGATACCTCAAGCCGATGATACCTCCACTCTCTTCTTGTGGATCGCCCCCTCTATATATATGATATATCTAGGACTCTATTTCACAAACATTGCATATGTTACATTTTTTGATTCACCCCCCCCCAAAAACACTCACGAACCCACACACTATATCTCTCTACGTTTGTATCTCTCTCACACAACCCCACGGAGGTGGTGTACGTACACGAAGAGAATAGGTGCACGTACTCATGCTTCGTGCCCAGACACACCGTGTGGGTACACCAAGGAGCTCATTTCTGTACGAAATGGCAGCCCACGTGCTAATTTGAACGCGTGTAGCGGTTGTTTACCTAGGGAGGTCGTGTACCACGCGTGCACGAAACAAAGTTCGACTTGATGCATTGGCGCGTTATTTTTAAATAAAGTTATATCGCTCAATGGCACGTACACATAATATAAAACAATTTTTATGGAGAAAAAGGTAGTCCACTTCACTATATACAATGGAGCCTGCCTGCCTGGGTTTGTCTCTCTTCAGTGTATCTCACACAAGGCGGCGGTGGTCTCTCCCTCTCTATCATCGTTGGTCACTGATCCACCGTCCGCCGGTGGAAAGGGAGGATGTGCATCGTTTCTCCGTTCGACGGTGCCGAGGCAGCACGTCCCGATCTGCGGCCTACGCCACCTGCTCGCTGCCGCAGTATGGGCTGATCCCGCCAGCCTCTGCTCACCTAGTTACATCCCGACGACCCCCAGGTAACCCCTCCAGCCTTGCTCCACTGCCCGTCTTCCCACGTCACTGCATGTGGAAAATCTTGCATGTGGATCTTCCATAGTTCTTTGCCCAAAACGTAGCTCGTCCGGCGTACTTTCCATATTGCAATTCGTCCTCACACCTTTTTAGACAAACACAACCGTGTTGTTATCTTCCCGAAGAACAAGGAATATGCGTCTTTTTGTCGTCATATGTGTCATCAACTGTTATTGGCCAGTAATTGTTTCCTTTCTACCTGTTTTTTGCAAATAGGGCTATCCATTTCACCTTGTTGCTATTGCGACCTTTTGGTGAACTGCACAAATCACTTTTTTCTTAAGAGTGTTTTGTGCAGTTGTACTAAAATTTCACACGGGCAACGTCTCTACATTTCAGTGCGACTGCACAAAGGGAGATTGGTTTTGCTATATCCTCCTCATCCAACTCCGAGCCTAATCTTCTCCAACTATTTGCTTAATCTTCTCCAACTAGTTAGTCTTAAGAGAGACTGCAAAGGTGATCGGCTGCTATTTGTGTGTTTACTATTTCATCAGCGGTCCTCTATTATGGTAATCATACTTAATATCTTTGGAACAGGGACGCTCAGCTCTATTTTAGTGGAATTGCACAAAATGATCGGAATGTTGCATGCTCCAGACAGCTACTTTTTTCCCAACATGCCTTGTTGATTTAGACAGAGCTGGGGGACGTTGCTGCCGATGAAAGCATGGATCAATTTTAATTTAACACCATCTCACAACTTTGTCTTCAGTTGTGATGTAAATATTTGCTCTGGTCTGCTAATTATTGAGATGCATTAGCAAGGAAGTTAGTTTTTTATTGTTTCCGAAAGAGCATCGATGGCAAGACACACGAAACAAAAGCTGAAAGCTCAGAGCATTGTACAATTTCATGTCGCTGGAAAATTATTGTTATAGTACGTCAATTATGTAAACAACTGCTGGAAGCTTGATAGCATTGCCAGAAGCCTCTTCAGCATCCGGGTCCATGTGCCAAGCACAAAATTATGCTCCTCCGTTCCTAAATATTTGTCTTTTTACAAATTTCAAATGGGCATATTTTAGAGTGTAGATTCACTCATTTTGCTTTGTATGTAGTCACTCATTGAAATCTCTAGAAAGACAAATACTCCGGAGTATATTTAAGAACCGAGGGAGTAGTGCACAACCGCATGGGAGACTCAGCCCGGTCGTTGTGCCGCATTAATAGTGAGTAATGAGCAGTCAAATCATAAGCCCCAGCTTTCCCACTGTAAGTTGCTCGGAAGAAGCAACCATCAATACGCTCTTCTTTGAATCCGCTCATACTACTCCATCTGTCACTATTTATAGAGCGCGCTTCAAAAACAAATCTCTGGGACCAAGGTGACTAGCGATCGGCCTGAAAAATAGCATTGGTTGTTATAGCACGGCGTCTATTACTAGAGGAAATAATGCGTACACACATGCATGCAGTGCTTCCACCCCGGCTACACACATGCATGCACTTACTCCACTCCGTAGTACATCGAGAGAAAATTGTGGACTTGATTGCGGTTACCATGCCCTAATTAATAGAGCATTAAACCAAACACGTCTAAAGTCTCTCTGGTGGTGGAAATGCATGGAGAGAAATGCATCAGAATGAAGCGCGCCCTGTAAACTGTGACGAAGGGAGGAGTAGTATGAAGGTGCAAAACCAAGTACGCGTATGGCCAATCAGTCAACGCACTTCCTCCTGGCATATCACTGACATGTGGGACCGGAGTGTGAGCAAACCGATCTCAATTGACGGCAAAATGGCCAACCCGCCGTTCCTTGAGAGAGTCGAGGAGCGATGCCGAGATATATTCGAGCATGGTTGATCGATATCATCGTTACATGTTCGATATTTTTTAATACTACTATTGGGTTGTCGTTTTCCGCCCTTCTCCCAAATAAATGTGTACTTTATCAGAGATTAAAATAAAATAAGAGTACAGATGCTCCACCATGCGGTTCTAGTAGTAGTACTACTCGTACTACTAAACCTTGCGCTTGGTTCATCGCCTCTTCGTGAAGTCGAACAATGATGGTACTCCGCATGTTGGGTACTAAAGTGTATGCCTCTGGCAATCTGACACCGAATGAACTGATGCATGTCCACCGCCTGGGCGAGGGTAGGTTGCATTAGTCAAAAGGCGTAAGAGAGCTTCACCTTGTCCTGCAAGCTTCTCCTTGTTCTGCGAGTTGACGGGACACAACAAAAAGTAGTGCTACTCCATACTCCCTCCTTTCTGGTTAATATGGCTTAATCCTTTTTGCCGGTAAATGAGAGAGCTTTATTCATATATAAGCATTCTTAGGACGATCAGCCAAGAGACTGGTCACTAGGAAGCGAGGTACCCCGCAAAAAAAGAAGAAGGAAGCGAGGTGTTTCATCAAGCCAGCTCTCGGCCACATTCAAAATGCAGCAAGCATGGTTCGCACAAAGATGCGCCGCAAGGTTTGCTAACCTGTTTACATGTTGAATAACAAAAAAGAGGAAATATTACCGAGCGCTCCTATTTGTAACAGGATATGAGCCAGAATTATGCGAGAATTGTGGCGAGTGTTCCGTGCAATCAACTTCCATTATCATATGCGAGAACCCTCGAAGAGAACCAAATGTGTTGAAGATTTCTTTATCACATTTTTTAAATATAATAAGATGGCAGACGCTCCTCCATCTGGTTCCTAGTAGTATAGTACATACCTCTATAGTAGTAGTACTAGTACTAGTAAACTTTGCGCTTGGTTGTTCGCCTCTTCGGGAAGTCGAACAATAATAGTACTAGTATAGTGTATGCTTCTGGCAATCTGACACCGAATTAACTATTGCACGTCCACCGCCTGAGCGGGGGAGATCTTGCATTAGTCAAAAGTTTCTCCTTGTCCTGCGAGCCACCGTGCTCAAGCTTCTCCCGTCTTGCAAGCTTCTCCTCGTTCGGCAAGTTGATGGGACACATAAAACTAATGCTAGTCCATACCGCCTCCTTTCCGGTTAATATGGCTTAATTTCAAACAAGATAAATACACTGTATGTCACTGTATATTTGTAAAAATACAGTCAGTGGACTTCATAATACGCTCACCGCACTCAATATATACATTTTCCGGTGTTTATACGGTCACTAGCTCACCCTGGCTGAGTATGTGTGTGCAAGCACGTGTAGGTTGAGCACTTGCGCGTGACCGTGGGTGTTCCGTCGTGTGCTCAGACATGCATGCATTAGGGCGTCGCGCGCATTTTTGTGGCCATGTGTACGTGTGACTGTTGCACGCATGCACGAGGTTGTAGTCCCTCACATTCACATGTTCATAAGTCAATGCTTTGTCAAAACGTTGCATGCAAGCACTACAAAAAATACACTTCCGTGATGATACGTGTTTGTCACTGTAGGTCACGTTTTCTTTCATGCATGTACATCCATGACAATTTTATGACAGAATCAAGATAGTCATGCATGTGCTGTCATAGAAGTGTTCCATGACATTACCAAAATTATCATCACGAAAGTGTCCACTTCCATGATGATAAATCGTGCATCATAGAAGTGCTTTCGTCAAGGGTGACCGACGCGTGGCATCCACCGTAACGAGACGCCGTTAAGCTATCAGGTCCAGTTTTGG
Source organism: Triticum aestivum (assembly GCF_018294505.1). NCBI lineage: Eukaryota > Viridiplantae > Streptophyta > Magnoliopsida > Poales > Poaceae > Triticum > Triticum aestivum. Next base: position 196,979,427 of record NC_057802.1, read on the forward strand.
ATTTGATAACCCGCTAAAAGCCACGACCAATGCCGATTTTCCACGTGTAAAATTCTCATTGGCTGACGGAACCACGTGTCAGCTCCGTGTTGGCATAGGTGTCACTCATCCAATGGGTGAGATGTGCCTATGATACGTTAGACACGTGGAACGGCCCAAAAGTGGCCCATAAAGATTAAATGGGTCGGCCCAACTAAAGGCCCACAAGATTTAGTGGGCCATAATGGGTCAGCCCAGCTAAAGGCCCACAAGATTTTGCACACCATAATGGGCCGGCCCAGCTAAAGGCCCAACGTTCTCAGTTAAGGCTCGTACGGCTAGTGTTAAATTGGCCCGTCAACGGCCCGTCCTAAACTGGTCATCATCGCGGCCCATGGTCACTTCTGGCCTGTTAATAGTCCGCTAAGAATTTGGGCCGAATTATGGCCCGGTGTGTTTTCGGCCTGCTAAAGGTGCTGCTTCATTTGGGCCAATTTATGGGCCATTGAAACTTTCGGCCCATAAACGACAGTGAAGGATATGGGTTACATTCGGCCATGTCTGACATTCGGCCTGTTATAGGCCCACTATAGATTTGGGCCACTTTCAACCTGTTGTGACTTTCGACCTATTAACTTCAGACGAAATACATGGGCCATATGTGACCCAACGCCACATCGGGCCTAATAACGGCCCATATAAAAATGACACTAATCAATCCCGACCAAACTTCCGGCCTGTTAAAGGCCCGTGTAGTAGGTCGGCGCATTTATGGCTCATCTGAATTTTGGCCCGTGGACGATCCGCATTGTAAATGGGCCACCATTTCGGCCTACTAAGACCAGTGGGTTATTTGGCAAAATCAGGGCCCAATCTTACTTTCGGCCTATTAAAGGCCCATGTTTTTTATGGGCTCGAGATATTTACACATGTAAACGGCCTATTATTACTGAGGGCCCAAATTATGTTTAGGCCTGTTAAAGGCCCACTATGGGCACAGGCCTACCAGAAAAATTTGAAAGCTTATGCAGATTTAGGCCCAGATATTTTTAGTGGGCTACATGCAAATTTCGGCCCAGAATCATTTTTAGCCCAATTAGAATGGGCCCGATGAATGTTGGCTTGTCGAGCTCCTACGAAGCTTTTGTCCGAATACATTACTAAGATAAACCTACACTATACAAAAATAGTGTCGTAATTACTGCAGCCTTTGGCAGCATAATAAATGTTGTATCACAACAAAATAAATTCCAACCATACAACAAAAGGCCTGTTGGCATAAAGTTTACAGTCCTTGCAGATAAAAGCACCATCAGATGTATAGAAGCACAGATCATTTGACCCGAGTCCTAATGTTTCAGGCTGTAGAATCTGATGGAGCATCACGATCTTCCCCTTTTTTCGCCATTGCTCTTGAACAACGAAGCAAATCTCTGATAGTCTGGTTTCAAAACCATTCATATCTTCACGACATTTGTCAAACACTATTTTTGTTTCTGACACAACGTCCAAAAGGGATTGGACTTGTGTCTGGAGCACAGATATATCATTCTGTCTAGCCGGAAGATTTTGTTCAGTAGGCGATTTGGACGAGGTTACCTTGACAACCAACCCACAATTACGCAGGAAGGTGCTTTTTGCACTGTTAGTGGAGAGATACTGACGCACTGCAGCAAGAGGTGACATTGTGCGTGTGGTAGCCTTGTCACCTTCAGGTGGTTGTGGCTTTTCAATCATTTGTTCCGTAGCTTGCTGAAAGTTTGAACTTGTAGATTAGTGTACCAAATAAGTTACTAATGAGACAAAAACAAACAAAGTAGGTTTCACATTTATACATAACTTATTTTGGTGAACTACCGTAATACATTAGCATGTATTGTAGTGCCAACTACATAATAAAATCACTTTCGGAACGTATGTCCATGTAGCATGCCTACTGTATTGTCTATTTCCTCACATTCATTGACATCTAAGGATAAAGAGACATGGTTTAAAGTAGGATGAACATAGTATGACATCATTCATATCATGGGCAAACAGATATAAAACAAACATGCTATTGTATCATTGTGTGCGCACGTGAACATCACAACTAGATTACAGATCAAGACCAAAAGAAAATCCTTCATCTCTTTTAAACCATGTAAGGTGAAATGATACGTTAAGACAACTGTGTATAAAAGTGAACAGAGTAACTGACATTGGCTGCAAACCAAGAAATTAAATGAACACATCACAGCACCTATCAGTTCAAAGGTAGGAGGAGTAAGGACTTACAATAGTGGCCTGAACTGGTGTGCTCTTGCCCTTCATCTTGCTGGTGTGGCAATCCTTGAAGATTTGCACTGCATTCGGTTCAGGTTCTTTTTGGTTCGCACAGAAAAAAGAAGGAACTAGCAGCTATTTACAAGAGCCTCGCAGTGTGTAATATAGCTACGAGATCCTGTTGTCTGTTGGAATTTCACTTTAGAATGGTTGGTCTTGTTCTTCAAACAGTTAGCCTAGAAGAAGATACACTTGTAAGGCACCACTACTGCAGGATGCTGCTAACGCGACACTACGATCAGAGACCCTTCGAGAAACTGTGTGCGATGCAGTAATCGCAAATGGTGGTGTAGGAAAACCGTCCGAAATGGATAAAACGTTTGCGATGATGGATGCATCAAACACGGTTCAGGTTTTAGTTGCGTGTGCGATGAAGGGCATACAGTTTAGTTCAATTAACTGTTTGCGATGAGGAGGAACAAAAGAAACGGCAGCTAGATGAAGGTGTGTGCGATGTACATCATACGATTCACTCGCATGAACTGTTTGTGATTAGGCAACACAAAAGAAACGGACAGCCCGATCAAGGTGTGTGTGATGTACAGCATACGGTTCACTCGGATGAACTATTTGTGATTAGGCAAGAGAATAGAAATGGTTCAATATAACAAGATGTGTGCGATACACGGCAAACAGATCTGTAATCAGAAATGTGTGCGAAGACCGACAATAACACAGACGATTACTTCTAATAAGACGTATGTGATATGCTCTGTCTACACAACATCTATTGGCCATTGTGGGACGGGCGGTCATCCGGATACGCCATAAGGATGCGAAGAGGTATTCCTATCAGCAAGGACTAGCTGTTCCACCAGTAGCTCATGTAAGAAAACTATCAAGTTAAGTGTGCTCAGGATGGAGCAGCCATCGGATGGGTGACTGGATGGGAAGTTGTGTCGATGTTAAATTAGGTGATGGGATGGGTCATTTTGGTCAAATGACCGAAATGCCCCATTCCCTCAGCTAATTTATCCTCGATGTCCTTGTTTTTATTTATTTATTTATTTAACACATGTTAAAGAAGGTCTACCGCATTACTTTTTGACAATGTGCGATACGTGGCATACAGTTGATCCATCCAACCTATTTGTGATGGAATAGGCCGTGTGTGTTGTGGGCAAACTCTTGCTAGTATTCAACCGTTTGGGATTGATGAATTCATCACCGACGGGTTCCCTAGTGTGGTCCATGTTCATCTGATCATCATCTACTTCCTATGCTAACTCGATGTTAAGTTTCCATTAATTGATGGCATTTTATGAACACGCCACCGTTTCCCGCCATTTCCTCACCTATTTCTCGCCACCCTGCTATATTGCGCATAGGGGGCGCGCGACGCACGGAGGAGACAAGCGCAGCCTGTAGTACATCCACCTTTTCCAAGCATGCCAACCCACCAAAGCGCCGCCTTTGCCATCAACCTCGTCGACGAGGAAAACGAGCAGGCGCCATGGCTCGTCGAGGCCAAGGCGCTCCCCAGCAACGCGATGGACGACGCTGTGATGCACGTCATCCCAAGGGTTGAGCAGACCTTTGGCGCATGGCGCTTGAGCACCGCGGATCAAGATAGGCATGGCAGCGCCGACAGGCTGCAGCTCGCCGCACAACACGATCGATGGCGTGCCGCAGAGCAAGCTAGGCGTGTCCGCGCCGATAGGCTGCGGCTCGCCGCACGGCGAGACAGTTGGAGCCCCGCAGAGCGAGAGGCGCGGCGCGCCGCATAACAACAGCGGATCCATCGGCGCTTGCCTTGTGTCGACACGGCGTCACAGCTGGGTACACGTCCCGTCAGTACCCCCCATTCCTCGCCAGGAGTGGGCAGAGGCCCTCAGCGCCGTACTTGCACCAGAGGCTGGCAGCGCCGTACTTGCACCGGACTCCCGCCGCGCCGTTTGCATTGGTTCTACCGTTCGCCTTGCCCGTGGCCCGCTGGATGCCAACGCGCTAGTCCGTAGGCTCGACCGCCTCCTTGGCCCAGGAGTCCACCTGGGCGCAGCAGAGGAACATGGCCGTCGCATCCTCGAATTGGTGATCTCCGATGAAATAGCCAACTTGGAGCTCGAGATCGTGCTCCAGATGTACCGCGAGCGTGTCGACTGCTTGGACGAATGCCTGCATGAGTTCAGGCAGAGCCAAGAGGTACCCTAGGCAAGGGCTGCTGGTCATGGTCTCATGGATGCATTTTATTTTGGAAAGTCGTTTTGACGTGGATAGCTATGTATTCACAGCAATCATATTACTGCTCTGTTTATTTCTCTGTTTCAATGTGTGTACTCTGTTTTCCATTCTTATATGTTCTGTATCGATGTGTGTATATACGCTTTCCATTCTGTATATGTGGACGATAACAGCTAGATTCAAATTAGTATAAAAAATAGATAGAAAATGGAATTCATAATATATATATTAATTGTTCATTAGATCATCACAGAATATATATACATACACATATATATAATATCATCACATATACGTGATTATACTTAACTACTGGGTACAATGCATAAAATTAAAACGAACAATACCAAAACTAATAATCCCTCCTGGGGCCAGTATTCCGGCAGCCCCTCGCCAGCAGCTCCCTAGTGTGCGGTGTCTTCCCAGTGCGGAGGCAGTACACCGACTCCTCCGCCTCGCAGCGCTTGACGTACCGATCTGCCTCTTGCCGGCGGACGCGCGCGGCCGATCTTGCCATTTCGTTGGGCGCCCACCGGAGCTCCTTGTCGGTGGCACGCTGGAGGTTATCGGCCCACCTCCATGCAGCGACGAGGCGCCCAGCGCCTATGAACTTCCTCGCGAAGTACCCGTCTTCGTACACCTCCTCGGCACGACGACGCGCCCGCCTCCAAAGCTCCGCCGCCTCCTTTTTCCAGGCGGCATCACGGGCTTCACAGGCCGCCTGGTACCTAGCTTCCTCCTCCGCCCTCTCCTTCTTGAACGCCACTTGCTTGGCTTTCTCAGCCGGCGGCAGCGACCACTACAACAAGACCCCCCTATACCAACGTATGTCTAGCAACGATATAACAGGATGTGTTGTTTTACCCGGGAAAAAAAAATAATGCGTTGTTCCCACTTTCCACAAGCGCTAACCTCCCCGTGCCCACACCTCCACCTCTTGCGCAGGAAGCGTGTTCCTATTCTCCCGTCGTTTTGGCCTTCATCCTAAGTGAGAGACGCACCTACAGCAGCTAGGGTTCCAACCACTGTCGTCCTTTGCCCTCAACCGCCTCCCCTGTTCCCTCGGTACGTTTAAGAGCCTCCGCCAAGCCCTCCTCCCTCACCAGTTTCTCCACGCGTCGGGGACGCACTCGACGTCGTCGCCCATCCTCCTCGCGTTGGGGAACGCATCGCCGCCGTTGTTTCATCCGCATGACCGGAGATGCAGACGCCGGCGTTGTTCATGCACAATCCACACAGCCAGGAAGGACGCAAGCACCGACGCCCCCGTCTTCCTCACACTGCAATAGTTCAGCAGGTCCTATTCTGCCTCCCCGCATCTGTACTTGTATTATGTAAAAGTAATATCCCCCGATGTCTTCGCCCATCCTTGTTTTTCCTTGCCGGCAGCATCTTACAAGTTACAACACCAATGGACCACATCCTCATTGATGATTTTACCTACCTGTGTAGCTGCACATATTGATTTCAAACCTAAGATTTCCTATTTTACGCGCATCACTGAAGGGAACCGTTTAACTGACACATAAGTTTTTTGTTGAAATAAATGCAGGATTCTTCTACCCCAAACGATGAACAAGAGATGATTTCTGCAGAGAGACAACAAGTTCAGAACCTGTATGGTATTTTGCCTAGTGTGTCCCCTGCTCTGTCTCTCTCTCTCTCTCTCTCTCTCTCTCTCTCTACGTAAATATTGTGCTCATGTTTTTGTATACAATGCAGGTTTGCTAAGGAAATGACCATAATTTCGTGGTCAACCAAAAAGGCATCTATTCTTCATCCCTTGATCTCCCAGCTAGAGTTGGGGTAACCAATTCTTAGTTTTTAATTCATGATGGTTCTAATTCACTTACATTCAAGCCTCGTAATGCTACTTTTAAGCCTCATAACAATCAGTTAAGTGTAAGACAAAAACCATGTAGAAAAGCCAGTTCAACAACCTTTTTCACCAAGCTTATACTTGAATGGGCTGATGCATGTAGATGTGATATGTAATTCTAGTAAGATGGGAACATGATGATTGATGTTTCAAGTCATGATAATGCATAGGGACTCGAGGCGTGGTTTGAGGCAGCAGTTAACCATACAATTTTCACGAAGAATGATTGTGTACAGTTTTACTCAATACTCGTTTCTTGTGATGCATTAGGTTTTAATTTTCTTGCTGCTATGTGTGTGGATCAATCCTTACTCATTTTCATGCCGCTTGTGGTCTGAGTCCTTGTCGCTGCTTGGGGTGACGCTGCAAGATCAGACGGAAACCTGACTTATTATGGTAGGCTCAGTCTCGTATGTTCTTTTACCCCGCAGCTAATCAATTATTCTGTGATGTCCTCTCTTGTATTCTAATTATGGTATGCTCTTGTCTATACTAATTACATCATGCATTCCTTCAAGGTCAAGTCAGGGGCTCAGGGTAGACAGTTCATAGTTTTCTTGCTGTTTCGTCTTTCTGTGTGTTAGTTCATTATGCACGTCTTCTTTCTATGCATGTGTTGATAACTCCAGTTGTTCCAATCTGATGATGCTTTTCTTTCGTGTTGTTGCTTCTGCAGGTTCTGAGAATTTTACATGGATCAGGAAATTCTAATGTTTGACTTTGTAGTACTCAGGTAACAATGACGTTTTGTGTAATGTAGATTATTTAAAGATTTTTGATTTGATAGCACTGAGATTCTCCTAATACACCATAGCAAGAATGACTAATAAATCGTCCCAATAATGGGTAGTATAGGAGTGATGTGCCCCAAAGCTAATTAGTGCAGAGACCATTGGAAAATAGAAACATTGAATTATGTATAGTTGGTGTAACTAGTCACCTAGAATACTTATCATTTAGTCGGTTGCTGAATTCATCTCTCTATTAATATTAATATAATTTTGGATAATTTTTGGTAGTAAATACAAGCTGATGGTTGTTCACAATGAATAGCTACATACGATTGGTCAAAGGTAGTCGGTGTTTTAATACATAGTTTTTATCTGAAAGAGCCATGGGTATTCAGAACATGTGCATGACAATTAGGAGAGAAATAGAATGTCCTCGGTTTACAAAGTAAGGGTGAAGACCCGGAGTCTCTGTGTTTGTACTTCATAGCATGGCAATCACCCTTTCGCTAGCGCGTATTTTGTTATTTCTTTACAGAACGATGCTACTGATGTTGCAAGTATCTGCACTTTCCACTTCTGCATTTTAGTCTTGTAGATGTTTTTATAACCAGATTATTAATTATCCCACCTCTATGTACAAATCTAAGTTTTGGTAAAAAACATTTGTACGGTGCTCCTTTAAATTTTACTTATCTATTAATCTAATTTACTTTACTATAATTGCTCTCCTCATATTGTTATTTTGTAGATTACCAAGATAAATCGAGGATGCATGACTCAGATTTTGATTGCTAGGCTAAGAAGATTTTCAGTCCGAGGCAAATAATTCGGCTACAAGTCAATTAGAATGTAATTTTTAGTATCAATGTTACAAACATTATAGTTGATGGCAAGGTCAAGAATTGGCCTACTACTAGATAGTTTCACCTCTTGTAATCTTTGGACCATGTTCTTTGTAATGCCACATATTTGATTTAATACATGAGACTGGATTGTTTATTATATTGCGGCTCCTATGCACTATTGGTGTTGAACTAATAATTTTGGATGCAATATATGAAGGTCATTAGTTGTCCATGCTATCTAACGAAGCTTCTAGAATCCTGTTGTGTAGGGTCACCACCAACGCATATGTAGTGTTGTTGGGCCCTAGCCTTATATGTTGCTACCTAGCAACGCTTCTACATGTCGTTTACCAACGCACCTATATACGTTGTTGTAGATCCTTCCAACACCACCAACGGCAACGCATACTAATTCGTTGGTGTAGACCTTAGCAACACATATATGGTCATACGACAACGCAATGATGCGTTGTTAAAGGGGGGTTCCTGTTGTAGTGGACTTCCACAGACAAAGATTGTACTGGCCCCAAAACCAATCCAAAGTTGGGTGGTCCGGCGCAACCTCGTCAGGCAGCGCATAGGGGTCCTCGTCGCTACTAATCGAGTGAGCGTCCTCGGGGGGCGGCGACTCCACGTCGGCGCGTGGGTAAACCGGCGGCGCCATGGCAGAGATTTGAGAGAGAGAGGGCGAGCGAGGGAAGGATGTAGATGAGAATGCAGGCGGGAGGATGTGAGCAAGGTAGTATTTATTGGTGACCGGAATCTAGATCGACGGGGACAGTACACACGCCAGTCGTCGGAATTTACGAGTACTGTAGTTTGAATTACACACAATTCCCGCAGCAAATCTGTGTGTGAACATAATAGCTGATGATTTCCCATACAGAACCGTGTCTAATTAATGATCCCCGCCAATCACCTACCAAACCTCGAGCCATGAGATAGAGTGCCAATCGTGTGGGGGCCGGTTGTCTTGCCAGATCTTTACATTTTCTTTTTTGAACACCAGATATTTACATCGTCTGATGATTTTTTAACTCGCACACAAGTACACAAAAATATGATTATTCAAACCATTTTGGTTAGGCGTTGCATGTAGATGTAGTTCGAATTTGAATTATGGTCATTAAATGGTTAGAAAATCACTTAAATGTCTTTAGAAGGTCAAATGACCCCTGAAAAATTCCAAATTTTCACATGACAGTTGTATTAGTTCACGTTAAACGTAGGAAAAAATTAAAGGCCGTAAGAGGAAACTATCTCCCGTTCGTCATCAAACATGCATTGTTCCCTCTCGGAACCAAGAACCTTCTAGCGAGTTGCTCCGGTTTGTGAAGGGCGTGTGTCCAAACGTTCGTCAAACATGCCAATTTCTTTACCACATCATCTTGGTGGCATGACATTAAATCGAGCAAGGTTTCATGTTTTTCTGATCATTTTTTATTTTCTTGGAATTAAAATGCCATGGCATGCACTCCATGCATGTGCCCATGCCTTGACACCAATATGTTTGAAAATTCCTTCAAAGTTACTGCACATGGAATTAACTCGCACACAAGTACACAAGAATATGATTTTTCAAACCGTTTTGGTTAGGCGTTGCATGTAGATGTAGTTCAAATTTGAATTATGGTCATTAAATGGTTACAAAATCACTTAAATGTATTTAGAAGGTCAAATGACCCCTGAAATTTACCAAATTTTCACATGACAGTTGTATTAGTGCACGTTAAACGAAGGAAAAAAATTTGAAGGCCATAAGAGGAAGCTATCTCCCGTTCGTCATCAAACATGCATTGTTCCCTCTAGGAACCACGAACGTTCTAGCGAGTTGCTCCGGTTTGTGAGTGGCGTGTGTCGAAACATTCGCGAAACATCCCAATTTCTTTACCACATCATCTTGGTGGCATGACATTACATCAACCAAGGTTTCATGTGTTTCTGATCATTTGTTTATTTGTTTGAATTAAAATGCCATGTCACTCCATGCATACGTATGCATGTGTCCATGTCGTGTGACCAATATGTTTGAAAATTCCTTCTAATTTACTGCACATGGAATTAACTCGCACACAAGTACACAGATATGATTTTTCAAACCGTTTTGATCAGGCGTTGCATGTAGATGTAGTTCAAATTTGAATTACGGTCATTAAATGGTTAGAAAAAAACTTAATTGTCTTTGAAAGGTCAAATGACCCCTAGAATTTTCCAAAATTTCACATTACAGTTGTAGTAGTGCACGTTAGACGTTGAAAAAATTTCAAGGCCGTAAGAGGAAGCTATCTCCCGTTTGTCATCAAACATGCATTGTTCCCTCTCGGAACCACGAACCTTCTAGCGAGTTGCTCTGGTTTGTGAGGGGTGTGTGTCCAAACTCTCGTCAAACATGCCAACTTCTTTACCACATCATCTTGGTGGGATGACATTAAATCAAGCAAGGTTTCATGTTTTTCTGATCATTTTTTAATTTTTGGAATTAAATGCCATGGCATGCACTCCATGCATGTGCCCATGCCCTGACACGAATATATTTGAAAATTCCTTTGAATTTACTACAAAGGAATTAACTCGCACAGAAGTAAACAAAAATACGATTTTTCAAACCGTTATGGTTAGGCGTTGCATGTACATGTAGTTCATATTTGAATTACGGTCATTAAATGGTTAGAAAATCACTTAAATGTCTTTAGAAGGTCAAATGACCCCTGAAATTTTCCAAATTTTCACATGACAGTTGTATTAGTGCACGTTAAACGTAGGAAAAAAATTTGAAGGCCGAAAGAGGAAGCTATCTCCCGTTCGTCATCAAACATGCATTGTTCCCTCTCGGAACCACGAACCTTCTAGCGAGTTGCTACGGTTTGTGAGGGGTGCGTGTCCAAACGTTCGTCAAACATGCCAATTTCTTTACCACATCATCTTGGGGGCATGACATTACATCAACCAAGGTTTCATGTGGTACTAAACATTTTTCTATTTTTTGAATTAAAATGCCATGTCACTCCATGCATACGTATGCATGTGCCCATGCCTTGACACCAATATGTTTGAAAATTCCTTCGACTTTACTGCACATGGAATTAACTCGCACACAAGTACACAAAAATATGATTTTTCAAACCGTTTTGGTTAGGCGTTTCATGTAGATGTAGTTCAAATTTGAATTATGGTCATTAAATGGTTAGAAAATCACTTAAATGTCTTTAGAAGGTCAAATGACCCCTGTAATTTACCAAATTTTCACATGACAGTTGTATTAGTGCATGTTAAACGTAGGAAAAAATTTGAAGGCCGTAAGAGGAAGCTATCTCCCGTTCGTCATCAAACATGCATTGTTCCCTCTCAGAACAACGAACCTTCTAGAGAGTTGCTCCGGTTTGTGAGGGGTGCGTGTCCAAGCATTCGTCAAACATGCCAATTTCCTTACCACATCATCTTGGTGGCATGACATTACATCAACCATGGTTTCATGTGGTACTGATCATTTTTCTATTTTTTGAATTAAAATGACATGTCACTCCATGCATACGTATGCATGTGTCCATGTCGTGAGACCAATATGTTTGTAAAATCCTTCTAATTTACTGCACATGGAATTAACTCGCACACAAGTACACAGATATGATTTTTCAAACCGTTTTGATTAGGCGTTGCATGTAGATGTAGTTCAAATTTGAATTACGGTCATTAAATGGTTAGAAAAAAAACTTAATTGTCTTTGAAAGGTCAAATGACCCCTAGAATTTTCCAAAATTTCACATTACAGTTGTAGTAGTGCATGTTAGACGTAGAAAAAATTTGAAGGCCGTAAGAGGATGCTATCTCCCGTTCGTCATCAAACATGCATTGTTCCCTCTCGGAACCACGAACCTTCTAGCGAGTTGCTCCGGTTTGTGAGGGATGCGTGTCCAAATGTTCGTCAAACATGCCAATTTCTTTACCACATCATCTTGGTGGCATGACATTACATCAACCAAGGTTTCATGTGTTTCTTATCATTTTTATATTTTTTGAATTAAAATGCCATGTCACTCCATGCCTACGTATGCATGTGTCCATGTCGTGAGACAAATATGTTTGAAAATTCCTTCTAATTTACTGCACATGGAATTAACTCGTACACAAGTACGCAGATATGATTTTTCAAAATGTTTTGGTTAGGCGTTGCATGTTGATGTAGTTCAAATTTGAATTACGGTCATTAAATGGTTAGAAAATCACCTAAATGTCTTTAAAATTTCAGATGACCCCTAGAATTTTCCAAAATTTCACATTACAGTTGTAGTAGTGCACGTTAGACATAGAAAATTTTTGAAGGCCGTAAGAGGAAGCTATCTCCCATTCGTCATCAAACATGCATTGTACGTACCCTCTCGGAACTACGAACCTTCTAGCAAGTTGCTCCGGTTTGCGAGGGGTGTGTGTCCAAACTTTCGTCAAACATGCCAATTTCTTTACCACATCATCTCGGTGGCATGACATTACATCAACCAAGGTTTCATGTGTTTCTGATTTTTTTTTGGAATTAAAATGCCATGCCACTCCATGCATTTGTGTCCATGTCGTGATACAAATATGTTTGAAAATTCCTTCTAGTTTACTGCACATGGAATTAACTCGCACACAAGTGCACAAATATGAATTTTCAAACCGTTTTGGTTACGCGTTGCATGTAGATGTAGTTTAAATTTGAATTACGGTCATTAAATGGCTACATAATCAATTAAATGTCTTTAAAAGGTCAAATGACCTGTAGAATTTTCAAAAATTTCACATTACAGTTGTAGTAGTGCACATTAGACGTAGAAAAAAAATTGAAGGCCGTAAGAGGAAGCTATCTCCCGTTCGTCATCAAACATGCATTGTTCCCTCTCAGAACCACGAGCGTTCTAGTGAGTTGCTCCAGTTTGTGAGGGGTGTGTGTCCAAACTTTGGTCAAACATGCCACTTTTTTACCACATCATCTTGGTGGCATGACATTACATCAACCAAGGTTTCATGTGTGTCTGATTTTTTTAATTTCTTGGAATTAAAATGCCATGTCACTCCATGCTTAATTGTGTCATAGCCGTTAGACCAATATGTTTGAAAATTCCTTCCAATTTACTGCACATGGAATTAAATCACACACAAGTACATGAAATATGAGTTTTGAAACCGTTATGGTTAGCTGTTGCATGTACATGTAGTTCAAATTTCAATTACGGTCATTAAATGGCTAGAAAATCACTTAAATGTCTTAGAAGGTCAAATGACCCCTGAAATTTTCAAAAATTTGACATGACAGTTGTATTAGTACTACAAAATTTCTCGTTCATTTAAAACACCATCCGTTGGCACTTTATTCCAAATTCTTCTTTCACAGCTAATAAAAAAAATCAACAACATCACACACAGTTGTTTTCTAGGAACCGTTTGTGATGAAAATATCTGGGTCTATTTAAGTCTCCCTCCTTAAGCTTCGCTGGCTCGTCTGCTCTAGTGCCAGCAACCCCCGAATCCATGAATCCCGATCCCCATTCTCGCACCCCCTTCTTGCAAAGATGACGCTGTGGAAACGCTTCGTGAAGGCTCGTACGATGGCCG
>NC_057802.1:196993231-197010702 GCF_018294505.1 Triticum aestivum
GCATTGAGCACGGCCGCTTCCACCAAGAGGGCGTCTGCGGAAGCCAACAGGGCAGCTAACGCAGCCGAGATGGCTGCAGCTGCTGCTGCGACGGCGGCTGCAAAAGCCGAGAGCGCTCGAGCTACCGTCCGTGCCGCTGATGTCGCCCTGGCCCGGGTCGAGGCCATCCACGCCAAGATCGAGGATGCACACGCCAAGATATTCCAGGCCACCTCGGACTCCAGCATGCAACCCACGTCTGAAAAAGGTGGCGGTGGCCATGGAGCACCTGCTTCCTCATGAGGTCGCCGAGCGGGAGCTGGAGATGCAGGAGGCGGCAGAGATCGAGGAGCGCCGGGAGGAGGAGTTGCGCGGGCCGAGGTCGAGGTAGAGAAGAGTTTGTCCGTCTAGGAATCAGCGGTGGAGTACCAACACGAGCTCTGGCACAGCCACTACTACGAGTACTACAACCTTCAGGGCGGCGTTGAGGACGAGGATGAGGAAGAGGACGAGGACGTGGTCGACTTCAGCAGGGGGGACGCGGGGTCCACCAATGGCGGTATGTCGCCAGGACAAGTCATCGACGTCTCATCTCACACCGGCGATGCATAGGCCGGCGCTCGGATTTTTAATTATGCGTACTTAGGCTTTGTTTTTAATGCTGGTCTTTTGTTAGAGCAATGTTTAGGTCAACTGGCTCTGTGTAAACTAAAATTGCTCAATTCAGTAAGTGTGGTCTGTCGGCTGTACGCTCTTTTGTGTTCCCAAATTAGCAAGCGATGTTAAATTATGCAATGACGTACCCGGGAAAATTTCCACCAAAATTTGAATTATCAAACTCATGCCATGTGCGTAAAGCAGAAGAATCATTTGTGATGCACACAATCGTTCAAATTGAATGGTTCGACGGCACCGCGAGCATTCAAAGTGAATGTGCCCACGCCTTGAGCCCAAATTTGAATTATCAAACTCATCCCATGCACGTAAAGCAGAAGAATCATTTACGATGCACACAATCGTTCAAAGTGAATGGTCCGGCGGCACCGTGCGCAAAGTTTCCCTCCACATTTCCAAAATTTTGGCCTACCGCCAAAATATCTACCCCCGTTCCCCCCTTCCCCACCCCCTTTTCTCCCCGTCCACAAGTCACATTTCCCCTATTTCCTCCTTCCTTCCTTCCTTGCTAAGCTATAGCCGCTTCCTCGTTCTCGCCATCTCGCATCCTACCGTCGGGGTTGCCATGGTCTTCTTTAAAGACATCTCCATCGGTTCCTCCTCCGGTGACTACTCCTTCACCACCCGGGTATGCCTCTCTCCTCTCTCTCGGGCTATGACTTGGAATGAAGGATTTTTACCCGGAGGTCGATTTGAGTCCTTTCTTCCTCTTGTAGCTCCCTAAGACCATCAGTGGCAACGAATGGAGCGGGGTGGCTGAAGATCTATCTGCTCGTTGTCACCATCAATCTCCATGCGTGAAGCTACTTGCGTTTGATTCTGTGGACACTGGGAGGAAGTTTCTGGCATGTGCAGAGAAGGTTAGACCCTCTTCCGTTGTTACAAATCATTTGTTAGATGTGATTAGACACTGTCACGGTCCCAACCCATTCATACCACACCTTCAACCAAACGCATCCTAAGACAGTGTCACAGTTTGTACCTAGTATCTTAAATTGTTGCCATCTCATCAGCGGTGTCATTAGAAAATTATTTGGCACCACTTCAGCAGTTTGTGCAGCCAACTTTGGTCCACACATCCGAGCAGCCAAGCAGTAAAATACTAAATCTATATGGCACGAAGGAACTGGGCATCAGAGCAACTACATGCTCCGGAGTCTGGGTCTCTGATTTTTTTCCGCTGCATCGGCTCGCCAGTTTAGGGCATCGGTGCGAGATGTAGCAACAGTTGTATTTACACCAGTTTTGGCATACATAGTGGACGGCCTTAGTGCTATTAGTTCTATGTTACTAAATTTGTGCATGTACACACCTGTTAGGATCAATTTGCTGTCATCCAAACACTGTCGCTATGATGTTGCAGTTATATTTACCTTCGTCATAAAATGTGCAATTTGTTATTTATTGTACATGAGTAAGAACTTGTAGCGTTGTTGTAGTTAATTATAGCTTCTGATGTTCCAGAATTTGGTTGTTGTCTCAGTACCAATCATTTCATTTGCACATTGATCTTTTTGAGAAGATATGTCATAATTAACATGTTTCTTCAGTTTTTCAAAATAAGCATTGGTGATTTTCTCTGTTGCTATAAACCCATTTCCCCTACAATTGTTACTGGTCTAGTTTTAAATATTATAGGATGAACGGAAGTATTCTTACTTGGAGTGGGTTGATCAAGAGTGGCCACAGTCTTTGAACATGTGCCTAACGAAGCTCTGGAGCATGTATGAGGAAGTGAACACAGCTAGGCTTAGAGAAAGTCTTGTCAACGCTGAAGCATATTTCAAGATGCGGGATAAAAAGTTGAAGGTGGAGAATAAGCTCAGATTAAAAAAAAGACTTTGCTAAGATGGTGTTGGCAAAGGAGGAGGCACTTTCCCAGTTGGCCTCTGCAAAACGGGTTCTTACTGAACTGAAAGCAGAGGTGGATAAGACGAGCCTGGATGATCTCGATTAGGGAAATGAATATATTGTTCTTATGAAGTTGAACTAGCTATATGTTGTACTGTGCTGTTTTCATGTAGCTACCAGACTGTGATGTTATAATATATTTATGTGCCTAATATGAAATTGGCAAACAGCTGTTCGATATGAAATGTGAATTTGCGTAATACTGAAATTATTAATTGTAAACTAACAAACCTGCAAAATGTGTCATGGACCTTTGCAAACCGTTCTAGCAGTAAAAGCAGTTGCGATGGATAGCCCAATGACACACAGTTTTCTTCATCAAATTGTGTGTGATATAGTTGATAAAAGCAAACAGTTAACCAAGGAAGACCATGTGTGATAGTGACACCTTTCACACACGAGCCTACACATAAAACTGTGTGGGATTTACGTCCGAACGGAAACATTTTCCCTGGATTGACTGTGTGGGATGTACATAAGAACGGAAACGTATTCCTTGGATTGACTGTGTGTGATATACATACGAATGGAAATGTTTTTCTGGGATTCACCGTGTGGGATGTACATACCTACAGAAATGATTTTCTTGGATTACCGTGTGGGATGTACATACGTACGGAAATGTTTTTGCTCGGATTACCGTGTGGGATGTACATACCTACGAAAATGATTTTCTCGGATTCACCGTGTGGGATGTACATACCTACGGAAATGATTTTCTCGGATTACCGTGTGGGATGTACATACCTACAGAAATGATTGGGTTTCGATGCCTTGCCCGATCGCACACGACCCCAGCCTAGGTCCCAGGAGGGCCTATCCCCGACGATTTCTGGGTCATGTGGTAAGGACACCCTATCGCACACACTCACTTGGCGACGGTTCCAAATGCCGTCGCGGAAAGGGGTAAAAAACCGTTTGTTTAGGACTGACGCGCACCAGTGCACATACATAAATACAAGTTCAATATGTGGTCTGATCAAATACATATACCCTACCTGATACTTTGGATCAGACCAGTGTTTAACAAGGGTTGTCCAGTCTTCATCTCTAATATATTCCACTGGAGATGTTTGGGCGATTTCATTGTTAGCCTTGCCTTCAAAGTGAGATTTTCTAAGGTGGTACCGATACTATCGTAGAGCAGACTGAAAAACATGAGTGCATGCTTGTTTAGTTGCATCATCTTTCGGATCCAACTTGAACCTCATCTGTTGAAAAAAGAATGTGAGTCCGATTAGGAGGAAGCTAGAAAGTATGGCACAGAGCAAGACAATATTACAAATTGCAATGAATAACATTACTTACGGATAAATGGTCAAGGAAGGTGTTAAACTGTTGGAAATATGCCCTAGAGGCAATAATAAAATGGTTATTATTGTATTTCCTTGTTCATGATAATTGTCTGTTGTTCATGCTATAATTGTATTAACTGGAAACCGTAATACATGTGTGAATACATAGACCACAACATGTCCCTAGTAAGCCTCTAGTTGACTAGCTCGTTGATCAATAGATGGTTATGGTTTCCTGACCATGGACATTGGATGTCATTGATAACGGGATCACATCATTAGGAGAATGATGTGATGGACAAGACCCAATCCTAAGCATAGCACAAGATCGTGTAGTTCGTTTGCTAGAGCTTTTCTAATGTCAAGTATCATTTCCTTAGACCATGAGATTGTGCAACTCCCGGATACCGTAGGAATGCTTTGGGTGTACCAAACGTCACAACGTAACTGGGTGGCTATAAAGGTGCACTACAGGTATCTCTGAAAGTGTCTGTTGGGTTGGCACGAATCGAGACTGGGATTTGTCACTCCGTATGACGGAGAGGTATCTCTGGGCCCACTCGATAATGCATCATCATAATGAGCTCAATGTGACCAAGTGTTTGGTCACGGGATCATGCATTACGGTACGACTAAAGTGACTTGCCGGTAACGAGATTGAACAAGGTATTCGGATACCGACGATCGAATCTCGGGCAAGTAACGTACCGATTGACAAACGGAATTGTATACGGGATTGATTGAATCCTCGACATCGTGGTTCATCCGATGAGATCATCGTGGAACATGTGGGAGCCAACATGGGTATCCAGATCCTGCTGTTGGTTATTGACCGGAGAGTCGTCTCGGTCATGTCTGCATGTCTCCCGAACCCGTAGGGTCTACACACTTAAGGTTCGGTGACGCTAGGGTTGTAGAGATATTAGTATGCGGAAATCCGAAAGTCGTTCGGAGTCCCGAATGAGATCCCGAACGTCAGGAGGACTTCCGGAATGGTCCGGAGGTAAATATTTATATATGGGAATCCTATTTTGGCCACCGGAAAATGTTCGGGATTTTTCGGTATTGTACCGGGAAGGTTCTAGAAGGTTCCGAAGTGGGGCCCACCTGCATGGGGGGACCCACATGAACGTGGGTAGTGGGCGCAAGGCCCCACACCCCTGGTCAAGGCGCACCAAGATCCCACCTTAGAAGGAATAATATCATATCCCGAAGGGATAAGATCAAGATCCCTAAAAAAGGGGGATAACAATCGGTGGGGAAGGGAAATGGTGGGGATTCTTTCCCCCACCTTTGCCAACGCCCCAATGGACTTGGAGGGCAAGAAACCAGCCCCCTCCACCCCTATATATAGTGGGGAGGCGCATGGGAGCAGCACCCCAAGCCCTGGCGCCTCCCTCCCTCCCGTGACACCTCTTCCTCCCCGCTTGCGCTTGGCGAAGCCCTGCCGGGATCCCGCTACTTCCACCACCACGCCGTCATGCTGCTGGATCTCCATCAACTTCTCCTCCCCCCTTGCTGGATCAACAAGGAGGAGACATCCCCGCTCCATACGTGTGTTGAACGCGGAGGTGCCGTCCGTTCGGCGCTAGGATCATCGGTGATTTGGATCACGACGAGTACGACTCCATCAACCCCGTTCTCTTGAACGCTTCCGCTCGCGATCTACAAGGGTATGTAGATGCACTCCTCCCCTCTCGTTGCTAGCGTCTCCTAGATTGATCTTTGTGACACATTGGAAAATTTTGAATTTCTGCTACGTTCCCCAACATAAACTAGGTATTTTCATTCTCATTCCTGTACTGGATCCATGTTGGGAGGATACGTGCATGACATCTAACGTCAATGGTTGCCTCTGATACAAACTTGGCTGACTCTGTAGCATCACGTGGCCTTTTTAATCCTGCCTCAAAATGGATCTCCATTCTTCCTCCTTTAGATTTTGTTAATCTGTCAAGCATTATCCCCGATGTCTGTTTCCGCTTGCGCCGTGGTGCTAGTTCAATAACGAATATGGAAAGTGTTAGTGCACATCAAACTGTGAGAGTACATATAAAGGAGGATGCAACTGCAACTTGACTCAGCCAGGTACTGTCTTGGTGTTGATGCTCATGTGATTCATCTGATCTTGCCAAGTCCTGTTGTGTCAGCAGTGCTTCGGAAGTAGTGTCAGGTGTGAAGGGATCTTGGGAACTGGCCAGTTCCGGAGCAAACAAACGAGTAACTCGTTGAGATGCTGGTATAGTTTAAGTGGATGCTGCAGCTGGTGGAGCAGGTGATACTGTGTTTGTAGATTTAGCTGGTGGACTTCGACCTTCTACTGCACTATAAGTACCAGTAGAATCTCGAGGGCAGATCCTTTTACGTTTCACTCGACGAGTAACACCATTCCCTACTATATTCTTTTCCTCGCTCTTTTTTGACTTTTCCATGTCCTGCCGTACCCACAACACAAAAGAATAAAATCGCTCTTCGGAACTCACTGATGCATGATACAGACAAGCAATACTTTGATGTAAGACAACCGTATGAGGATGGAATATGTAAGAAAAATAGGATGGCGTGACATATTCACAACTACGATGTGTAAACTAAGCAGAAGGATTTTCAAAAAAATAGAACTAATGCAAGCTAGACACCAAATGAAAGATGCAACCAATATCACTCTGCCTAGTTAAAAGTGTCTTGTCATAAGTGGCATTTCGAAAAATTAGAAGCAGTACAACGTAGAAATCAATGCAAGATGCAACCACTATCAAACTGCCATTTTAAAAGCGTCCAATCATGATTGATTGATGCGGGATACACGACAGTAGTACTTTGATGTAAGAACATGGTATGATTGATAGATGAAGTGTATTCTAGACACAGAAAGGCATGTCATATGCACATGTATAATGTATAAACTTAGCATGTGCAATTTAATCAAAATAGAAGAAATACAGGCTAGACAACATATGCAACATGAAACCAATTATCACATTGTCAACTTAGAGCAAGCACCTGCGATGGTGGAGTACGGGAGATGAACTCATCATGTAGACTTGGGGCTTCAACTTCATTAGCAGTAGCAGTGGCAAATCTAGAGAGTATCTGTTTGTGTCGGTCTGGAGGACCACCAACATCCCCTAACTTACTCTTTTCCTTCCTATTTTTTGATATTGCCTTATGAAGTCAAAAGCAAAAGAAGATGAATAAAATTAGCTCTGCATAACTGGTTGATGCATGATACAGACGAACACTACTTTGATGTAAAGCAAGCACAAGATGTGAGGATGGAATATATACAAAAAATGACAGCATTGCATATTCAGACGTATGATAGGAGGATGGAATATGTATGAAAAACAGTAAGCAGAAGGCATTTCAACAAAATTAGAAGAAATGAAAGCTAGGCACCATATGAACATGCAACCAATATCACTCTATCAGGTAAAAAGTGTCTCGTCGTAAGTGCCATTTCAAGAAATTAGAAGCAGTACAAGCTAGAAGACAATGCAAGATGCAACCTACATTACACTCCCAAGTTAAATGTGTCTTATGGGTAAGTGATCGTTGCAGCTATAAGTTGTAAGCTATGCAGATGCAATTCAACAAAATCAAAAGCAATACAAACTAGACATCATATGTAACACGCAACCACATATAACAGTTCCAAGTTAGAGCAAGCACCTGCCATGGTGGAGTAGGGGAGATGTGCTCATCATCTACCCGTATGTTCTAGAAACAGGAACATGTGTCATATTCACATGCATTATGTGTAAAGTAAGCAGATGCAATTCAACAAAGTTAGAAGCAATACAAGCTAGACATCATACGCAACATGCGACCACATATAATAGTGCCAAGTTAGATCAAGCACCTATGATGGTGGAGTAGGGGAGATGTGCTCATCATCTACACAACTACGTTGACTATCCAGCCTTGTGTTTTCTTGCGAATCTTGTTGGTACGATGGCGGAGTAGAATCTGTAGAGACCCACCGTTTGAGTTGCTCTGAAGGACCACCATCATCTACTGCCGGACTAATTTCCTTCAGCTATATTGATTTTGCATTGTGAAGTCAAACCGATAAGAAGAAGAAATAAAATTCGCTCTTCAGAACTCATTCATGCATGATACTGATGAACACTACTTGGATTAAAGGCAAACACATGATACGAGGATGGAATATGTACGAAAAGTAGGACGGCGCGACATATTCACACCTATGATGTGGTAACTAAGCAGAAGGCATTTCAACAAATTAGAAGCACTGCAAGCTAGACACCATATGAAAGGTGCAACCAATATCACTTTGCCAAGTTCAAACTGTCTGGCGTTTCAACAAATTGGAAGCAGTACATGCTAGAAATCATATGCAAGACACAACCAATATCACAGTGGCGACTTAAATGTGCCTTATCAGAAGTGACAAATGCGGGATATGCAAGAAGAGTAGTCTGATATAAGAACATGGTGTGATGAGATATAGTATGTTCTAGAAACAGGAACATGTGTCATATTCACAGGCATTATGTGTAAAGTAAGCAGATGCAATTCAACAAAGTTAGAAGCAATACAATCTAGACATCATACGCAACATGCAACCACATATAACAGTGCAAAGTTAGAGAAAGCACCTATGATGGTGGAGTAGGGGAGATGTGCTCATCATCTACACAGCTATGTTGACTGTATAGCCTTGCGTTGTCTTGCGAATCTTGTTGGGAGGATGGCGGAGTAGAATCTGTAGAGACCCTCCGTTTCAGTTGCTCGGAAGAACCACCATCATCAAATGCCTTACCAATTTCCTTCCGCTTTATTGATTTTGCATTGTGAGGTCAAACCGACAAGAAAAAGGAATAAAATTCGCTCTTCAGAACTCATTCATGCATGATACTGACGAACACTACTCTGATGAATGGCAAAGTCATGATACGAGGATGGAATATGTACAAAAAACTGGACGGCTTGACATATTCACACCTATGATGTGGTAACTAAGCAGAAGGCACTTCAACAAATTAGAAGCACTGCAAGCTAGACACCATATGGAAGGTGCAATCAATATCACTCTACCAAGTTAAAACTATCTCGTCATAGGTGGCGTTCATCAAAGTAGAAGCACTACATGCAAGAAATCATATTCAAGACGCAAACCAATATCACACTGCCAACTTAAAGGCGTCCCATCATATGTGACTGACGCAGGATACACAAGAAGAGTAGTTTCATGAAGAGACATGGTGTGATAGACAGACGTAGTATGTACCAAAAATAGGAAAGCGTGTCATATTCACACGTATCATGTGTAAGCTAAGAAGATGCAGTTTACACTAATTAGGAGCATTACAAGCTAGACACCATATGCAACATGCAACCAGATATAACACTGCCAAGTTAGAGCATGCACCATGGATGGTGGAGTAGGGGAGCGAAGACATGGAACTTGTAATGCGCTAGCAGTACAAGGAGAATCCGTACAGATGCTCCGTTTACGTTGCCGCAGAGGACCACCATCATCGCCTTCCTTACTCTTTACCTTCCTCTTTTTTGATTTTCCCTTTTCAAGTCAAACTCACAAGAAAAAGGAATAAAATTTGCCCTTCGGAACTCATTGATGCATGATACTAACGAACACTAATTTCATCTAAGACAGCCGCACGATAGGAGGATGGAATATGTAAGAAAAACAGGACGGCATGACATATTGACATGTATGATGTTTAAAGTGTAAACTACAGAAGGTGTTTGAACTAGTTAGAAGCAATCCAAGCTAGAAACCATATGAAAGATGAAACCAATATCACTCTGCCAAATTAAAAGGGTGGCCTAACAAATGTATTTGACCAAATTAGAAGCAATACATAGCAACAACCTAGAAATAATATGCAATATCCAACGAATAAAGGTGTCTCATCGTAAGTGATTTATGCAGGATAAAGAAGAGAGGTAGTTTCATGTAAGAACATGGTTAACACATAGATGGAGTGTGTACCAAAAATAGGAAGGCATGTCATATTCACAGGTATAATGTGTAAACAAAGAAGATGCAATTTACCCTAATTAGAAGCATTACAAGCTAGACACCGTATGCAACATGCAACCACATATCACACTACGAAGTTAGAGCAAGCACCTGCGATGGTGGTGGAGGGAAAGTGCGGTCTTCATGTACAGAGCTACGTTCAATATCTTCATTTAGGCTTGCTGTTTCTTGAGAATCATGTGGAGAGGATGAAACTGCACGCTTTATAAGAGTAGCGGATCTCATACTAACCCACGGGCGTGACTGTCTCATCATAAGCGATAGGTGCAGGATACACAAGAACAATAGTTTGATGTAAGAACATGGTGTGATAGGCAGATGTAGTATGTACCAAAAACAGGAAGGCGTGTCATATTCACATGTATAATGTGTAAGCTAAGGAGATGCAATTTAACAAATTAGGAGCAATACAAGCTAGACACCATATGCAACATGCAACCAGATATCACACTGCCAAGTTAGAGCAAGCACCTGGGGTTGTGGAGTAGGGGAGATGAGATTTGGAACTTGCACTGCAGTAGGAGTAGCAGGAGAATCTGTAGAGATCATCTGTTTTGGTTGCTCTAGAGGACCACCATCATTCCGTGCCTTCGTCCTTTTAGATTTTGCCTTGTCAAGTAAACACACAAGAAAAAGGAATGAAATTCGCACTTCCAAATTCATTGATGCAAGATACTAACGAACACAACTTTTATGTATGGCAACCACATTGTAGGAGGATGGAATATGTACGGAAAACGCTAAGCAGAAGGCATTTCAACAAATTGGAAGCAATGCAATCTAGACACCATATGAAAGATCCAACCAAAATCACTCTACAAAGTTAGATGTGTCTCATGATAAGTGGCACTTCAACAAGTTTGAGGCAATACATGTTTGAAATGATATGCAAGATGCAACCAATATTACACTATCAACTTGAAGGTGTCTCGTCAGAAGTGACTGATGATGGATACACAATAAAAGTAGTTTGATGTAAGAACATGGTTAATAGAAAGACATAATATGTACCAAAAACAAGAACACATGTCATATTCACAGGTATAATGTGTTAACTAAGCAGATGCACTTTACCCTAATTAGAAGCATTACAAGGTAGACACCATATGCAACATGCAATCACATATCACACTGCCAAGTAAGAGCAAGCAACTGCGATGGTGGTGTGGGGGAATTGCGGTCATCAACTAGAGAGCTACGTTGACTATCTTCATTTAGCCTTGATGTTTCTTGAGAATCATGTGGGGAGGATGACACTCTCTTTCAACCATTAGCATGTCTCACAGTAACCCACTGGGGTGACTGTCTCATCATAAGTGATTGATGAGGGATACAAAAGAGCATTAGTTTGATGTACGAACATGGGTAATAGACATATGCAGTATGTATCAAAAATAGGAATGCATGTCATTATCAAAGGTATAATGTGTAAAGTAAGCTGGTGCAATTTAACCAAATTGGAATCAATACAAGCTAGACACCATATGCAACATGCAACCACATTTGACAGCGCGAAGTTAAAGCAAGCACCTGGGATGGTTGTGTGTGGCAATTGAGATCATCAACTGCAGATCTACGTTTACTGTCTCCATCTGCTGGCACTACACCCTTTAGAGAGTTGAGATGCTTAGTGCTTATCTTCGAATTACACTAGAGCGACTTTTGTCTTTTCTTTTTTTCTATTCATCAACACTGCATCAGAGTCCGAAATACCCATGCATAAAAAACAATAGTGTGAGTATGGGTGAAGTGTGTGCACAAGTAGTATAGTGTAAAGGTAGCAGATAGCAGGTAGGTGAGAAATAAATGATGGGAGACATATGATAGCTCTACAACATGCATGGCACACGAAATTACTAGATTCTAGGATTTTGAAATATGAGCACAGGGATGGCTGGGCAATGCAGATGCTCCTCCAGCACACCACAAGGTGTGGTCCTATGAAAATAATAGTCGACTGAAAACAAATATGTCAGTCCATTTTTTCTGCACCGTCCGATGTACAAAGAACGGGCAGATCGCCTTCATCTACCTCCAGGCAGTCAGTGTTACGATCTTCCTCGAAACGCCACCGACCACCGACCCAGTCCCCTGTCTCCGCTCTCCCCTCGACCTCACCGCACCGCCGTGCTTGGCACCGCCCCCGGCCATCCCTTCAAGCCCCGCTGACCTCCAGATCCGGTGCAAGCAGCTCCTGCGCCCCACACCCTATGATAGACACTGATGCGCCGCTTCCCCGGCGAACAGGCGGACTAGGTGCTTCGCGCGCCCAAGCGGGTGCTGCTTCTTCTAATTGTGATTCGACAGACCCTGAATTGAAATCCAGGCGGGCTACTGACCTCTAGCAAAGGTGAAATAGTAAATGGGAGGAAACCTTGTGCATTTAGTATCACAAAGAAGATGAAGTACGAAGCGCTCGACTAGTTTCTTTCGTGGGATGAATACGGTGTGAGCAGAGACATAAGATTTGCATGAATAAGGGAAGAGGAGTACCTCTTTTCTGCTGGGAGTGATGTGTCCTCCTTCTGTTTTTCCAACGATCTTCTTGTGGTTCGCTAGAAACAAGAAGTTGTGGAGGATTGTGGAGCCTTGGACGAACCCATGGCCAAGTTGTTGAGTGTGGTGTGGTGGCCGTCTGTCGGCGGCGGGGAACCAGATCCGAGGCGGCGAATGGCGGCGCAGCGGGAACAGCTCCGGTGCGGTGGACGGTTGCGACAGTGGAGTGGCAGCGGTGAGGTGCAGGACGGCGTGGTCGAAGTGGTTTTGGTACGGCACACGTCGGCGTCGGTGTCGTGGAGGCAGCTCTGCCTTGGCTTCGGCTGCTAAGTCCTTGAGCGCGTTGCGGTTGCGGTTGCGTTGGACGACGACATCGGGGTACCGGCTCCGGCGTGATGGAGCAGGGCGGCGGTGGATTGGGCGCGATGGGGTGCAGGACGGAGGAGGCTGGGGTTTCGCGGCTGGTGGAGAGGGCTTTTTGGCACCCACGGAGTATGAATGGGGAAACGGAGGGAGGGGAACTAAGGGTAAACAATATTTCGGTTTGGGACGCGCTTGTTTGAAATTTGGGGAAAGTTACAAACTTTGCCCCCATCTAAAATTTCGGACATATTGCGGGTTGGGGGTAGGAGAGTAATCTCAGGTGTCCCAAATGGTGGGCGGGATAGATTTCGGCCGAGCGCATGGGTGTTTAGGTGCCCACGGCTATGAATTCTTCTCAAAGGCGGTTGAGACCGGCATCTTGGTGAAGTTACAAACCTACCCCGGTTTAGACCTTTGGACATTGGGCCGATAGGCTACACGTGCCAGAGTCAGGACAGTAATTTCCTACCACCAAACATTAGTCTCGCGCGGTTTCGGGTGACTATAGGCTTATTTGGCGCTTCGTTCACTATTTGGGAGCTGAAGCATTAACGTTTTCGGTTCTCTTGAATTGAACTTTCAGGATTTTTCAAGCATCACAAATCTTTACTCTTGAAAATCCTAAAAATACGATTATTTTGGAATGGAGGGGGTACATTTGAATATACATTGTACAGGAGTATGTATTAAAAAAATATGCAACTTACCTTAATTCATGCATGGTTCCAGATATAATCTCCTTGGTTGCAAAAAAATAGATAGACATGCGTATGAATATATAGCATGTTCAAATGCACAACAAAGATTGATGCCCCCTTTTAGATCTGATTTACAAATCCCATTATCTCGGGTTCAAATAGATGAATGCACTTCCTATGAATTTGAATCTTTGAAATCCCCTTTATGTTGAATTCAACATGTATTCTATTTCGTAGCTAGCAATTTGGAATGTATCCATGTAAGTGACAAATGTATAAAGTGCTTCACACTAACAACATGGAGTGCACTAATGAATGTTTATATATGAATTGAAAAAGCAATGCATTGCCTGTATTTCAAACTGCTCTCACTCTATGGATCGATAATATGAAATAAACACATGCACATGCTAGAATTCAATAGAGTATGGGTGTCTGATAGACCGATTTTCATCCATATGTAAATTCCAAAATTCATGATCTCATCCAAAAATAATAATGCCATTTATATTTTAATTTAATGCGTAGAACCGCCTTTTACACATAGATGCACTATGCCTCGGCCCGTTCTCACAAACGCGCTATATATCTCTCTATCTAACGCATAAGTGCACAGACTTTATATACATCGGCACTTCTCTTTTACACATGCTCACAATCTCTCCCGGGGTGTCAGGGTGTCTCACACACATACTCTCTCTGTATCTCTCTCTCTCTCTCTCTCTTTCTCATTACTATGTACCACTCTTTTCACTAATCTCAGTTGGAAAACACTATTTCTCTCACATGCATATATACACATGCTTGGTCTCTACTAGCCCTCTATATGCACATATATGTGCCTACGTGTCTCCCGCACGCACATTATCTTTAGGCCTCTCTCGCACACATTGCCCCCCCCCCAGAGACACACCTCTCTCTTAGTAGTTGGCAGATATGATTCCATCAGATCATTCGGTAGGATATCCCTGACTGTTAGGTTGGATGGTAACACGAGGCATAGTTTTACCCAAGTTCGGACCCTTGCAGTTGGGGAAAAAGCCTACTCCTGGTACTGTATATTAGAGATAGGAGTGTGTACAAAGTACACGTGAATACCAGGCATTGTGCGTGTGTGTATACAAATCATATATAGTCCGCTTATCACCAGTGGGGACAGAGTCCTCCACGAGTCTCGTAGCATCGTGTTGTACGCCGAGTCCTCCACATGGGTGATACGTCTCCAACGTATCTATAATTTTTGATTGCTCCATGCTATTATATATTCTGTTTTGGATGTTTAATGGGCTTTATTATACACTTTTATATTATTTTTGGGACTAACCTATTAACCCAAGGCCCAGTGCAAATTGTTGTTTTTTGCCTATTTCCGTGTTTCGCAGAAAAAGAATATCAAACGGAGTCCAAACGGAATGAAACCTTCGGGAGCGTGATTTTTGGAACAAACGTGATCCAGAGGACTTGGAGTGGACGTCAAGCAACCAACGAGGAGGCCACGAGGCAAGGGGCCACGCCCGTCCACCCTCGTGGGCCCCTCGTGGCTCCACCAACCTACTTCTTCCTCCTATATATACCTACATACACCAAAAACATCCAGGAGCACCACGAAACCCTATTTCCACTGCCGCAACCTTCTGTACCCATGAGATCCCATCTTGGGGCCTTTTTCGGCGCTCCGCCGGAGGGGGCATCGATCACGGAGGGCTTCTACATCAACACCATAGCCTCTCCGATGATGTGTGAGTAGTTTACCTCAGACCTTCGGGTCCATAGTTATTAGCTAGATGGCTTCTTCTTTCTCTCTGGTTCTCAATACAAAGTTCTCCTTGATCTTCTTGGAGATCTATTCGATGTAACTCTTTTTGCGGTGTGTTTGTCGAGATCCGATGAATTGTGGGTTTATGATGAAGATTATCTATGAACAATATTTGAATCTTCTCTGAATTCTTTTATGTATGATTGGTTATCTTTGCAAGTCTCCTCGAATTATAAGTTTGGTTTGTCCTACTAGATTGATCTTTCTTGCAATGGGAGAAGTGCATAGCTTTGGGTTCAATCATGCGGTGCTCAATCCCAGTGACAGTAGGGGAAACGACACGTATTGTATTGTTGCCATCGAGGATAAAAGGATGGGGTTATATCATATTGCTTGAGTTTATCCCTCTACATCATGTCATCTTACCTAATGCGTTACTCCATTCTTATGAACCTAATACTCTAGATGCATGCTGGTAGCGGTCGATGTGTGGAGTAATAGTAATAGATGCAGGCAGGAGTCGGTCTACTTGTCACGGACGTGCTATACATGATCATGCCTAGATATTCTCATAATTATGCACTTTTCTATCAATTGCTCGACAGTAATTTCTTCACCCACTGTAATACTTATGCCATCTTGAGAGAAGCCACTAGTGAAACCTATGGCCCCCGGGTCTATTTTCCATCATATTAATCTCCCGTCAACAAGCTATTTCTGGCACCGTTTATTTTGCAATCTTTACTTTCAATCTTTATCATAAAAATAGCAAAAATATTATCTTATCATCTCTATCAGATCTCACATTTGCAAGTGGCCGTGAAGGGATTGACAACCCCTTTATCGCGTTGGTTGCAACGTTCTTATTTGTTTGTGTTGGTACGAGGGACTTGCGTGTGGCCTCCTACTGGATTGATGCCTTGGTTCTCAAAAACTGAGGGAAATACTTACTCTACTTTGCTACATCACCCTTTCCTCTTCAAGGGAAAAACCAACGCATGCCCAAGAGGTGGCAATGGGTTTTCGTATAATGCGTCTCGGTCCAACCTATGTGGCGCAGGATGGAACCGACCCATGAGTCCTCATGTTGACCCACCACAACTAGAAATGATGTGCCCACCCCAACTAGAAATGATGTTCCCACCACACCACACACGCAATCGACCACTAAGAAAATAAGGATATACAATAATACAATGTTATACATGAAAGTTAATTGCATGGTGCATCCAAAAATATTTGTTCTGCATTGTGAATGTTTATATTTTCTCTTAAAATGTTAGTCACGGGAAAGAGAAACGAAGGGCATATCTGTCTTTGTCTCAACCGGACACCCCCTCTTTCTACACCACTTTCACGTACGCACACAAACTATCTCTCGGCCCTCTAAAAGTATGCATGCCCATGACACATTCACGCGTGACGGTAACTGTATTTCAAGCGAAAGCACTATACGGTCACTGGACTTCAGAATTTGCTCATTACGGTCACCGTATACATTCTCGTGGTGATCATATGGTATCTAGCTCACGATATGTCTCCGTATTTTGGTGATGACACTGATGGACATTGTATTTGATGCGTGCTCCGTATTTTGTTGACGACACTTACGGTCATTGTATTTGAAGCGAAAGCACGATATGGTCACTGGACTTCAGAATAAGCTCATCACGGTCAGCACATACATTCTGTGTTGCTAACCAACCTGTGGTTGGATGGTTAGCAGGACAATGGTTTCTCGAGCCCACCCGGGTTAAAGTCCTGGTGCTCGCATTTATCCTGGGTTAATTTCAGCATTTTTCCGGCGATGTGCATTCAGTGCGAGGAGACGTTCCACTCGACTATGAGGCACCTATAGTGACTTCGTAAAATCTCAAGATCATATGCTGGCTCACTCTCTCAAATGTGCTCATAGGGGTAGGGTCTGCGTGTGTGCTCTTATAGTGGTGAGTGCTTGCGCGTATATATGAACGCTTGCGTCTGTACTGTGTTAAAAAATACATGTCGTGATTATACGGTCATTGGCTCACCATACAGCTCCGTAATTTGTTGATGACATGATCAATTGACCAGTCAAACGGTCCACATTCAGCAGCGCACATTACCATAGGGCCCACCCGTCAGTGCGTATATGAAGGACAGGAATGGTAATAAATTAGTGGTCGGTGGGGATTCGAGGTCGTGAGACCTCTGGTTGCCAGTCACCAACGGTGGGGGGCACGGTCATTTTGCGGCGGCGTGGGGATCGCTGGAGAAAAAGCTCGGCG
>NC_057802.1:197011203-197021374 GCF_018294505.1 Triticum aestivum
CGGCGGCGGCCGGTGGTTCGGCCGGTGGTGGCTGGCGGCTCAGGGGGTGGAGGTTGAAGATAAACTGCAGGCCCTTGATTTTGTATCCAACGACTGGAAAAACTACTGACCAGAGATGAAAAAGTCAGTAGACTGACGTGTAGCCTCAACCCGCACGCACACATGCACGCACGCAATACTCGCACGAACACATGCACGCATGCAGGCATGCAACACTGACACGTACACATAACGAACACACACACGCATGCAGGCATGCAACACTGACACATACACATGCACTCACGAACACACGCACTTACACACACATGCACGCACGCAACACTCGCACGCCTCCATGCACACAACACATGACGCAAGACACACGCTCAACCTATACGTGCATGCACCCTTTGTTAAGGACATGGATTGTTACCAGTATTAATCAATCTTATCTGTGATAAGCAGAACATTGATGTTTGCAGCGGTCTTTATGAATCACAATGTATAGAATGGGCTATCTACGTATATATGAAAATTTTAAAATTCTCTTACATTATATAGTAGGCTTATCTAGATGAAATAGATGACGTCACACTCAATGAACAATCATCGGTTTATGAAATGCCCGCTTCTGGCCGCCCTGGCCCACCAAAAGTTCCTCTGCCGTGCGCTGCCTGTGTTGAATCACTGACATGCAAGCCATGTACCAAAAGAGCCCACATGTCAGTGCAAGAATGGCGCGGTGTCGTATGTCAGAGTCAAGGGCGCCACTTGATGCACGCCCGGCTGAACACGCCTCCTTGCCGCATTCAAACGCCCCCATGAAACCCGTGTGGAAGCCGAGAAACCCACTCTGGACACACGCCCGTTCATGACCGGGCCGGCATTAAACGCAACGCCGGCCGAGCTCCTCCTGTCCGTCGTCTATTTAATCTCCTATTTAAACGAGGCCAAACGCCGGCCAGAATCGCACACCTCCTCCACTCCCCTATCTCCTCCTTCACCATTTTGTCCACTCTTACAATGGCTTACGAAGAGTAGTTATCCCGCATCCAAGCCGGCTGGGTGGCCCGCCGAGCCCGCCGGATACGAGCTATGCAGCTCGCTGATCCATCTCCCTCCCCTTGCCCGACGGAGCCAGTTGCCCCCAAGCCGGCGCGTGGTTTAGCAACTCGCCACTCCAGCCCAGCTCGACGAGGAGCGGCGCACGGGCTTCGTCGCTGCCGTCCGTGCCGCTGCCTTGTACCGCACCTCCCGTGTGTGCGACCGCGTCTACCTTTTTTGTGGCCAAGACTCCCATGCCAGCGGCCGCACCATGCAAGTGGAGATAGAAGCCGGGTGCACGGAGAGTGACGAGTCGGTGGCCCGCGCCTCCGTGTCCGCCGCCATCACCGAGGACAAGTAGAACACGGGAGGCCGCCGCCGCTTTGGTCCCATGAAGGCCACCGCGGAGGCGACGCCGGTGTACACAACAGGTGTCTTGTCGGATCCTTTTGTTGCGAGGATCTTCGTCGGCCCCGCATGGGCTCCACGGAAGCGAAGAAGCCCCCTTCCACCATCATATTGGGCATCAGCCAACCATATCAGTTGGGCAGTGGGGAAGCGAGCCATCCTTTGCGCTGAAGCATATACCTCCAGGGCTCCCGGCAGTCTAGTGATCGTGCTGCCAGACATGAGGAACACAAATGGATCAGCTGGCGACCATTTAGGCCAGGTATTATATACGTGTGCTGTCCAGAACTAGCACCGCTTAGTTGATATGAATGTAATGAAATCCGTCATGTTTGTATGAAAATCTGGTATTTTATATGAATTCCATCATTGTTTATACGAAATATCGTCATGTTTGCATGAATTTCGTCCGATTGGTTAAGTTGCTGTTAGAATGTGTGCGGCTACGATTGGATGGCGTAATATGCGGGTCGTCGGTCAGTCTGCGGCCGGCTCGGGCGGCGTGGTGGGACAAAAAAAGCACAGCTCGTGCGAGCTCGTCTCCAACGTGCGTGCTGGAGGATGCATGAGCACCCGAGCCATCCTCGTTCATCGATGGCAAAGCCACCGGTGGACAAAAGGGTTGCCAATATTTTGGCTACCCCGGGCAAGATCCAAACAACCCCTCCCAGCAGATTCAAATCCCTCGTTCGCCATGAAATTTTGCCATGTGTTGTTTTCATGGACTAGCAAGATGCCGGTGCATTGCACGGAACATCAAGATGCATTTTTTTTAAAAACACCTATTGTGATTGACCCATGCAGGAGTAATCCCATGTGTAAAAACTAATGATATCTCGGGAATTTTATCGGAAAAATGGTATCTTGAGAATTTCATCGAAAAAATGATATCTCGAGAAAGATGAGAGATCAGGTGAGGAGGAGTGGCGTGTGGTGGTGACTGGTGGTCGGACTGGGTGGAGGCATGGGGATGGACGGCACATTATGTCTAGGTTTATATCTCTCACACACACACCCACGTAGGTGGGGGATGTGCATGAATAGAAGAGGTGCACGCACGGCGCACCTACTCCCGTCTCTTTTCCAACCACACCCGCACGGGTACACGGTGGACCTCATTTCTGTATGAAAAGGCAGCCCACGTGGTAATTTGACACCTGTACTGGTTGTGCACTTGATGGAGGATCGTCTACCATGGGTGAACAAACAAATTGCGACTTGATGCGTTATGTTAAAAAATTTGCAAGCCATGTGGGGCCTACCTTAGAGGCAAGGTTCTATACACTCGAGATGCTCTGTACGTATTACTTTTGATGTGTCCCGTCAAATCACAGAACGAGGAGAAGCTTTCTTACTACGCCGTCTCCCCCGCCCACAGGCGCGGTGGCTCGCAGGACGAGGCGAAGCTTGCTTACTACTACCTCTGTCCTGGTTTATTGGTCCCCACTGTATATTGTGTCAAATTTTAACTATAGATTGAACTAACAAAACGTTCGTGCATGTTACCAAAAAATATATCATTGAAAACTATGTTGAAATACGAATCCAATGATATAATTTTTGTTGACATGCATTAACATTTTGTTAGCTAAATATTTGCTCAAAATTTGGCACGAACTACAAAGGTGACCTATAAACCAGGACGGAGGTAGTAGTACTACGCCTTACACCCGCTCCCTCGCCCACGCGCGTGGTGGCTCGCAGGACGAGGAGAAAATTTTACTACTCCCTCGGTTTACTCCTCGTCCCTACCTTGGTTAGAGAAATTATCATATTGTTTCGAATATATGTCTTTTAGTAGTAGTAGGAAGAATACAGTGGTATATAGGAGTAGTACTACTACAGCAATTTCCTTGGAGTCCCTGGTGTAGCAACCTACCCTAGGCTATGTTACTACTCCCTCCTTTCCAGTTTATGGCTCAATTTCGAAATCTCTCCAACCAAGGTAGACAGTGAGTGGTGGAATTAATTTCGTAGTTTGCACAAGTAATGTACGCTCGTTTTTTTCAAGAAGTTATGTTTACCGAGGCATTAATTATAACGAATGCATGCATGACCACTAAATTTCCATGAACTTCTACATGCATTGGTGATTTTTCTCTTGACAATGCTTGCATCAGGTGATTTAACGGACCTCGAAATCCAACATGTGATGGTACTACTACTACTAGTAGAATTGAGACTTATAAAACGGAAAAACGAATTTTTTTAGACGAGCCCTATAAACCGGAAAGGAGGCAGTAGTAAGTAGTATACTACCTCCATAGTGGGTACGTACTCTGTAAAATCAGATTTTCCCAAAACTAAGTTGCTCAACCTTTATTTGATTGTTTCCCTTCCTGCCTTGTTGCCTCGAACAGACTATGCCAAATTCCCCTGCCCGCCGCGCGGGAAAAGACCCGCCCTCACCTTTTTTTAGTCCGAGTTTGTATCCATGGATCGCGCGAAGCAGCAAAAACCAAGCCGTGTCTTGTACTCCTCCGTCGACGCTCGCTTTCATGAATTATGTACTTCCTCTTGCCGACATGTGGGACATATAGCAACCGGGTCAACGTGTCATGCACCAAGTAACAGTGCAGAACAGCAGGGGGACGCACCCTAGTTGTACCGCCCAAGTAGTAGTAATGAGCAATGAGATGTCGAATCACAATGCCGCACCTTCCCAGACGGACGAAGCAACCATTATTTCACACTTCGCTTCGCCATCATCTCATTCAAGAAAACCACGTACTATTGCTTCTGCCATTCTTCTGCCTCAAGAGGGACACGCGCATTGCCTTGGTACATCATGACACGTGGGACCGCATGACAGGCCATGCTTCCCCGCCCATCGCTTGGTAAAGTCACCTCATTTTTACTACTTCCTCTACATCGGTTTACAGGGCATGCACATCGTTCTAGGTTGAGAATTTAACTGGCGATATATGTGATGAACAGTATATGTTTAGAAACTACATCCGCTTAAGAATCGAATTATATACTTTTTGTGACATAGTAACTCATATTTAGTTAGTCAAATGGATGACCGAGAACTACGTGCGCGCCCTATAAACCGAGACAGAGAGGGTAGTACAGTACATATCTTTTTAGATCAATATAGTCGGGATTCACCAAGGAGCAAAACCAAGTGGTAGGCTGCTCCTGTCGTGTTGGCGTAGCAACTCAAGCAGGGTCAGTCCGCACACGAAACGGTGACACACTTAACAGGACCCCTTTGGCCGACATGTGGCTCATACACCGTCTTGTTCCACGTGCGATGCACCAAATTATAGTTTGGAGCAGCGGTTGGACTTGGAGGCTCCCGGTTCGTAGCGCCGCAGTAGTAGTAAATGAGCGATGAGGGTCAAATCAGAAAGCCCCACCTTTCCCGCATTAAGCTGGACGGCCAAAGCAACCATCATTTCACTCTAGGGCGCAAGAGCATAAAGAAAAGAGCAAACCAATGATGCGTGCGGCGGCTACCTAGGGCACCTAGGGTAGGGGCCTCCACTACAAATCCATTTTTTTTCGAAAGCGCCTCAATACAAATCCGCTTCTCCTCGTCCTCTTGAAGCAAAACGATGATGCGTGTGGCGGTAGGGTTTGTAGGAGTACTACGGCTTGCGGGGCCACGTCATAGTAAATGGGAGAGCGATTGAGTAAGAGTCAACGCCTTAATATGTGTGGGCTGCTTGGTTTTACGGGAACGAGGCAACAATTTGGGTTTGGGGAGCAGTGGAGATATACGTAGAAAAAATTGTGGACGTAGGTTCGATTGAAAGGCAATGATGCATAGGCCCTGCATTTTGATATACCCGCGGCCGCATGAAATTTGCTACTCTACTCAAAACTAGTAAGGTACACATGCATTGAATGCATGAGTTTTGGAAACCAAATTATGTATAAATACACATTATAGCATGTAAAGCTTTGAGTCATATATGCATGATGTAGACGTCCGTTTAGTTCTTATAGTTCATATCATTCAAAATCAATTAGTTTTATAAAAAGGTTAAGATTCATGGGATTGTGTATTGTAAATCATAAAGTAAAAAACAAATAATGGAAATTCATTTAGAAAAAAAAGTTTGGGCAATTATGATACGGAAGATTCTAGAACAAAGGAGAAGTGCTTGTGTTTTGGGAAAGCATGCACGGGCCACATCTCTTATTGGTTGATATGTCATGAAACAAGAAACGAGGAGGGAGTTAATGTACCATGCCAAAGTGTTTTGGGATTATTTGGTTTTCAGAAGATGACTTACACACCTAGACGGAGGGAGTAGAAAGAGAAAAAATGAATTGCAGTTAAAAGAATCACATTTCTAACAAAAATGTGAATGTGAACTACATATGTGTGCATGTGACCAGCACATACATTGTCAATGCAAAATTTAATGCAAGAAATAACTTATGAGTAACATGCTTGAATTGATGATGTGGTGCTTGCATGCATAGAGTAGAAAAACAATGTGATTTATGACTTGCATGCATGACGTGTTCTTGTGCCATAGTTGCATGTCTAGGAAAAAAGCTACTAGTGGGTTGTACTAGCTATTTAGGAATAGAAGATGTATACATGGAAGTTGTAGGGAAAGAGATGAGATGTATCTCAATTCCTATGAGTAGGGATTGTAAAAGAGATGTCATTTGGTTCACATCATAGGAACTTTTCTATTGAATCTAGAGATGACATGTATGTCAATTCCTATGAGGAGGGATTAGAAAAGAGATGTCATTTGGGTCAGATTATACGCTAATGTTTATTTTCTTTTGAAATTATGGGAGTATAGGAATCCATTCGTGTGAACCAAGTGGGGCTAAAGCTATAAAAAGATGTCATGTTTATTTCCTTTGAAATGTGGAGTATATGAATCTATTCCTATGTACCAATTGGCTCTAAAGGAAAAAATCCTATAAAAATCATATCATATAGAGTTCCTATGATATTCCTCCACACAAAAGGATGGTTGAAATTGCTGCAGGTGATACGATGGTCTTTCTTTGTAGACACCTCCCCCATCTTTATAGTTACCTCTCGAAGATGAATGAAATGATATATACTGGGTATTCTATATGTGAATTTTGGTACACGAAAACTCGGTAAAAGTTTGCGAGGTTTGAATTTTCAATAAAGCTATATGCACTGCATTTTGGAACGGAGGGAGGAGCATACGCACGTGGAAGATTTGTGTGTAGGAGGAGTGGCTGCTCTGTCAAATGACATGGCAAAACTGACACTATCGGATGCCGATCTAACGGTTCTTACGGTGTTCGTCAGTAAACGGCTTGTGGCGAACATTTGTTGTATAATGATTTACGGACACATGCATTGCATTGATATGTGCCCCCTCTCTCTCACGCACACAGGCACCCTCACGAGTCATGACTCTCCCGAGTCCTCTCGCACCCACCGTCTATCTGCAGGTAGATGTCACACACATATGTGCTCTTCACACCCTACCATCAGAACTTCCAAAAAACAAAAGACGTCGCGCACCTTTTATTTTAGCTCACACGTCACACACTTATACTACTCTTGTGGCGAACATTCTTTGGGCATAGTATGTTGTACTCTCATGAATAGAAGTGGTGCATGCACGCACTAGTTCTCTCACACCCACTCGCGGGTACACGTAGGAGGGCATTCTTTTGAAGCTGGTACAACAAAATCACTCCACTATATATATATAAGCAGGAGCCTTAGCGCTTGCTTTACTAGGGTTCCTCTCTTTCACTCTCTCATGCTCTCCAGATCTAAGCAATACATTGGTGGCCACACTCTCTCTGCTCACGGCTGGTCACAAATCCGGCCGAACCACCTCGACCGGGGCAGGGGTGTAGGTGCATCGTTCACGCTGTCGGCGGCGGCGAGGGAGGAGAGCAACGGCTGCCCGCGCATCCCGATTGGCGGACGTGCCATTCTCTCCGACGCCGTCTTTGCCACATGCCGACGACCCTCAGGTATATATTCCTTCGAAACCTGCCTTGCTCTACTGCCCCAGCTCCCCACGTGGCTGTGTGTGGATCTTTTTCTACTTCCGTCGGCTGTTCCAAAGCGACCTAGACTTTTACTATTATTAGAGGTAAAGCTAGTTCATACAGTCGAACCTAAGAGTTGGTTCAAACAGGGAAGAAAGTGGGAAAGCTATAGCATGAATCTAGGACCTGGTTCTAAGAGGAAACGGGGGAAATAGTAGATACTGGCTACCCAACCGGTCTCTTGGTTGAAAAGGCGAAGAAAGCATGGTGGATGGCGAATGGTGGGGGGGGGGGGAGTGGACCTGTATCTTGGTTGAAAAAGTAAAGAAAGTGAGGGGTGTTGGGGGACAATGCAAATGAGAATGAGCAGGTCTAGATTTCCTGTTCTCACATAGGAAAATGTCGCCGAGGAGATAAAAAATGGGACACATGCAGACATGCTGCCTGAGTGTTTGCCGCTCTTGGCAACCATATCTACCTCACCACTTTGTGCCCTGCTATCCCTACGCCCCTATCGCTACCGTTAATGTAAAATCACATGAAGCATTAAGCAATGCCACCTAATGTCACTATAAGTAATGGTCTAGTGCCGTCGATAAATTGAAGCAATGCCACCACCATTTTATGAAGTGCTTCCATCTTGCTTTATTTCGCATGAACTGCGTTTTTGCAGTTACACTTAAATCTCACACCGCTAACATTGCTTCATCCCAGCGGAACTGCACAAATTTGATTGCACATTTACTGACCATGTGCTACTCTCATGTCAGTAATACTAATGCTATTGTTCCGCATGTTAATCTAGTGGCAGTGTTGATGTGATGTGATGCTACTTACTTCAGGGCCGAACCATGTAGTGATGCTACTTACTTAATACTGTCAATCTAGTGCCAATTATAACACAATAGATGCTTCTATTAATCATACGCCACTTCAAATATCTGTCACTGTTTAAATAACCGTATTTTGTATTTGCGCAAATAGGGATGTCTGTCTCCATATCGTTTCCATCTGCGCAATCAAAAGTACACACCTCAGTTTTAGTACAACTACACAAAATGAGATGGCTATTCCTAGCTGCCGTCCTCCAACCATCAGTCTTCCAGGTATTACTAGATTGGTAGTAACTAGGTAGAATGACCAACATAATCTAAAAGAAGTTGATTCGTACATTTTACTTCCTGATTGCAGTGTATGGACGAGCGAAAACAACTGCATCCTAGTCCGGAATGCACTTTCTATGAGGTGATCCATGGACCACGGACTAGCTAGCAGGGCTGCACGGAGGTTTTTGGGACAGGCGTGCCGACAAGAGGCATTGTGGTCTGCTTATTTCTGCAAATAGCGGTGCTCAAATTTACTGGAATGCACAAAAATTTCACCTGGTCAGTACACTACATGGTTTAGTTCAGCATCCTAGCTGAGAACACAATTATAATTGGTTATTCTAGAATGAGAGAACCTAACCCTAGATGGTGGCAACAAGAAAAAACCAGAGTGAACTCCAGGAAATTTAAGCCTGCCGGGAGGCCCTTTGCTCAGAGAAGCCTTGCTTGTTTTTTCCTGATTCGTAAACCTTCTCACAACTTTGTCTTTTGCTATGAACTAGTATATGTTTGTTATGTTCTATGAATCATTGAGATGTATAAAATTGCTTAACTTATGCTTTTCAAGTTTTTTATGAAGCCGAGTTTAATGTGAGTGTTCCACATGAACGCTGGACCAGCATGTGAACGTTTGGAATTTACATTGTGAGCTCAGTTAACTGCGTGAACCACTATAACAAGATACGTAGTTGCTTATATGTGAGACAACAGATTATTGATTGTTAGCTAGTCGATAGCCTAGTGTTGAAGTGAGCTGAGCCAATGTGTTGTGTTTTGCACAACTGCTTACAAGTGGGGTAGCACCAACAGTGTTTACAAGTACTTATGTATCATTGGCGCACAGTTCTCGAACGAGTACTCTATTTCATCAAACACACAGTGCTCGTATGATAAACCGTGACAACTTATGTCTTACCATGCCATATTCATGAAAAAACTAGTGAGGACGCATCTGTTTCGGCAACAATTACAATGGTTCTCACATGATTCACATGCACACAAAAGTTGCAGCAGCTCCCATAGACGGATCAAACAGAGTACTAGCCCCAGAGGGCTCGATAATAGGCAAGGTTCGGATAATTAGACACAATCCAAACTACTATTAAACACTAGCTGGGGCAACTATTTCATGCCTCGATCTAATTTGGGCTGGACACAAGACGGACCTTGCCATGAACATCATCGAGGACGTCCGGCAGCAGCTCAATCTTGTGAATCTTGATGAAGATAACCTTGTGGCCTTGCTACTCATAAACTTGTTTGTGGAGGCATGCCACGTCATATTCATGCGTAAGCTTGCCAAGAACAGTATGCCTCACAAACAAAGGAGTAGCTTTGAACTTCTTGTGCTTCAGTACACCCTAGACAACACACCTGACAACAGTGAGGCTGGAATACAAATCAACATTGGTATAAGCGCAAATGGCTTGCAAGATCCAACAGCCTAAGAACTCTATTTTCCTAGTGCGTATATTCAGGTCATCCGCCTCATAGCGAGTGACATGTACAAGTACAACCACACAATCCGTGTCTGCATCAGGGCTCTAATTGAAACAGAAACTAATTCTGAATTACTTTCCAGTATAAGAGACACAAGTTATTCAAACCACTATGTATAGCATGGCATCGAAGCTAATTGAATTTTGCATTATTCATCACCACATACTTAG